>NW_021824082.1:7500-15000 GCF_006345805.1 Octopus sinensis | reverse complement strand
GCTGGCCCTTTGAAATACAGGTACTGCAAATGCTGTCGGTGCAGGTGGAATTCTTGATGTGCCGTTGTAACCCTCGGTCAGTCACTGTGTGGACAATCATCCGTGCTGTTTGTGACATTGTATCATTCCCTCAGCCACTCAATTGTCCGAATCCTGCAGTTCAAGTCATTAGCAATGGTCCTTAGACGTTGACCAGCATGGAGACGTCCGATGGCTTGCTCGTGCCAGTTTTGGCATGCTTACTGCGTTCGGAAAAACGAATGACAGGCTGGTAAATTTGGGTGCTTTTTATACCCAACTAGCAGTATCGCCCGGCGTTGCTCGGGTTTGTAAGGGAAATAACTATATAAGCATTTTTAGAGAGTTATAGCCAAAATATAGCAAAACAATGCATTAAAAATGGGAAAAAAAATGATGGTAAATTTTTTTAAAATCGTTGACTCATCGTAGACATTTTTAGAGAGTTACTTCCCTTATATAATAGCGAAAAAATGCATTAAAATGGAAGAAAATGATGTTAAATTTTTTTTTTAATCGTAGACTCATCGTAGACGCGCGCTAATACCCAGAAAGGGCTCGATATGAATCACGACTATAAGATACCCGGTTTTGGTTAAACTGCACCGCAAAATGTGGGAGTAGTTAGGAATCTAAATCGTAGGAGACAGACACTCACACATCTTCACTTTTATATATAAAGATGAAGCACCGTTTTTAAACCCCATCATACTTTTCATAAAGATGCGTTCGCAAGCATTACCATGTTCACGAAAATTGAGCGCGTTCAAACCCTTGTGTTTTCAAAAGAAAGTGGAGTTGTGGGTCAGTGATATCTTCTATATGTCAAACTACCTAGAAATGTGATAAAATCCATATAATCTCAATATCGTGTGTGAAACAAATAACCTTTTACAGTGCGATGTTTATTTTGTGGCTCAGTATATATACACGTCTGCCGCCCGCTCTGTTCGCTCACTAGGCATTAGTCGGTCCGGTGCCGCATACTGAGACTGAACAAAATCTACGAGGCTGCAAAGCAAGCTTCTTAACCACACAGCCATAACTGCACCTTATAATCAACTCTTATCTTTTATTAGTTTCATATTTCTTTACTACCCACAAGGACCTACACACAGAGAGTACAAAAAAGGATAGACAAACGGATTAGGTTAATTATATCGACCCCAGTGCGTAACTGGTACTTATTTAATTGACCCCGAAAGGATATAAGGCAAAGTCGACCTCGGCGGAATTCGAACTCAGAACGTAACGGCAGACGAAATACCTATTTCTTTACTACCCACAAGGGGCTAAACACAGAGAGGACAAACAAGGACAGACAAATGGATTAGGTTGATTATATCGACCCCAGTGCGTAACTGGTACTTAATTTATCGACCCCGAAAGGATGAAAGGCAAAGTCGACCTCGGCGGAATTTGAACTCAGAACGGAGCGGCAAACGAAATACCGTTAAGCATTTCGCCTGGTGTACTAACGTTTCTGCCAGCTCGCCGCCTTATTAGTTTCAGTCATTAGACTGTGGCCATGCTGGAGCACTGCATTCAAAATTTTTTGTCGAATGAATTGACCCTAATAGTGATTTTATTTTTTAAAGTTTGTTACTGATTTACTGGACTCCCAAGCCGAACCTCTAAGTTACGAGGACGTAAACACACCAACATTGGTTGTCAAGCGGTGGTGAAGGACAAATACAAAAGATACACAGAAATGCATACGCACACACATACACACATTCACACACACATACATACACAGGCTTCTTGCAATTTCCGTCTACAAATCGACTTACAAGGCTTTGGTCAGCCCGAAGCCATAGTAGAAGGCCCTTGCCCAAGGTGTTATGCAGTGGGTTGAACGCGGAACCATGTGGTTGGGGACCAAATTTCTTGCCACACAGGAATGCCTGTGTTTTATCAACAACATTCATCTGATGATGAAATGAAAGTGTGACCCCTTCGGTCATGAATAACCATGGAATTGCACCTGGAAAGTTACCCTCCGAGGCACAAGTCTGGGCAAGGTTGTTTATGGAAGACCAGCAGTCGCCCATGCATACCAGTCTCCCCTCTCCACACCACTGATGTTATCCAAGGGAAAGGCAAAGGTCGATGCAGCTTGGCACCAGTCATGTCGCAACTAATTTTTACAGCTGTGTTAACTGGAGCAACGTGAAATAAAGTGTCTTGCTCAAGAACACAACACGCAGCCCGGTCAGGCAATCGAACTCACAACATGGCGGTCGTAAGCTCGACGCTTTAATCACTGAGCCATGCTCTTTCACAGATGATGATGAAATACCAAGTAAATAATTGAGTGAAGGAAAGCGAAATACCTCTCTAATAGTAAAAAGCAAAGAAAAGATGTCTATGATACATTATCTGTTGTAGAATTTGGTTGTAACCAGGTTTAACAACCTCACCTCAACTTTAAGTGCTTTTACTGGCGCCCATCCTATTTCAAGAATTCGGTTCTTGCTTGTAGCTTGAAGATAACTTCTACAATACTACCAACTATTCCCAAAGGCCTTTAAAAGGGTCGTGATCGCCATCCAGATTTTTATGCTATGTCACTGGAAATGTCTAGAGATACAAAAGACAGATCTAATGATAAAAAAAGCAAAAATGGTAATAATGATTTTGATCGGAATGAAAGAGGGTAGCTTCAATATCCGTTTTCTGTCGGGTGTGTGAGAAGAAGAAAATAGAATGTGCTCTCCAAGTAACCGAGGGTTGCTAAAATTACAATATTTGAAAGACAGATGTTGAAAGATCGTAGAACGCAACTATAAAGCACTTTGAACGCATCAAAGCGGTGGCATTGCCTTTACTTCGAGTAGATCTGGTGTAGAAGGAGCTTATCATTGATGAGGTCGCGGAGGTGACGAAACGACTTTCGCGAATGAGGCTAATTGACTGTTTAGCCGGACAATTCATTAAATAAGCTATTAGTTAATTGGTTAAAAAATTAACTAGTTGATTCATAATACTGATTTCAAATTTTGGCATAAGGCAAGCAATTTTTGGGGAGGGAAAAGTCGATTAGGTTGCCGTTGGGTGTTCTTACAGGAATCCAACTTATTTCAAGATTAAGTCGCCCCCAGAGCTCAACTAGTAATTATTTTATCGATCACGGAAGGACGAGGGCAAAGCCGACCTCGGCGGAATTTGAACTCAGAATGTAAAGACGGACGAAATACCGCCAAAGATTTCGCCCAACGTACTAACGATTCTGACAGCTGCTTTCTTAGTTCATTGATGATATAAATATAAGTAAAATAGAACCAGTGCGTGTGTTTATCATTGGCATAATTACCCTTCCAAGACACAGCAAAATTACTATCATTGTTATTGGACTGCTAGAAATGGTAGGGCATTAGCGTGAAGAAGGGAATGTTTTACCGTATTTAGTTGCACCAACTTGTGCCACGAGTTCAATATAGGATCCTTTGATATCAAGGCGCTCCAACTGGTAGCGTTCTAGGTACTTCGTGAAGGTCAAGTCCTCCAAAGTGAAGGTGTCCTGGATCCTTATCAGAGCTTCACTCATCTCCTTCAGCTTCGGGAAAACCAAACGTCAAAGAATATGTTCCCATCGTGATTGGAAATAATTAGTTCAATATTAATGAGTATTATCCCCCCCACCCCCCCCCCCAAAAATAATAAATCCAGGCCCCCGTGACTATGCTGGTAATCAATATACAGCGCTGAATTCAAACGATTTGTTCACATCCATAACATACATTGGTATTGTGCCTATTCAAAAACAGTTTTTATTGATGCTTAGCAACAAACAAAGATTAATTAAATACGGATATTAATTAAGATATTAATTTTTAGAGAGAGAGAAAAAAAGGTCCATTTATTGCTAAGATGATCGTGATTATATTCAATTAAATCAACATGCTTTGACTATCTTTAGTAATTTTCTAAACTGTTCAGTTGATTGGGGTTATCAAATGCTTTATATAAAGAGGTTGTATTAATCAATGAAACCGAATAGCTTTCGCGGTGAAAGAAATATGATCCTTTATACATATATACGTATATATACATATATATATACATAATTATATGATATATAAACACATCGTGTTTGTCAGTTGTGATGGTTGTGATGGTGTTTGTTGCATGTGCGTGCGCACGCGCAGTTTAGCAGTTCGCTTGACGATCTCATGGTCCCGGTTTCTGCCTCGTTGCTCCTCATCACCTTGGACGAGTGTCTTCTACTACAGATGTTAGTTGAATAACGTCTTGTTAGTAGATGTTAGTTTGACGAAAACTGTGCAGAAGTTTGTCGAATATATATATGTGTATGTGTGTATACATACATACATACATATATATATATATATGTATATATACATACATGCATACATACATATATATATATATATATATATATTTACACACCACACACACACAGAGTTTACGAATGTTATATATATATATATATATATATATATATATATATATATATATATGTGTGTGTGTCTGGTATCTATCTATCTATCTATCTATCTATCTATCTATCTATCATCTATCTATCTATCTATCTATCTATCTATCTATTTATATATAATCCTTTCTACAATAGGCACAAGGCCTGGAATTTTGGGGGAGAGGGATAGTCGTTCACATCGAACCCAGTACTTGAATGGTACTTAATTTATCGATCCCGAAAGGATGAACGGCAAAGTCGATCTCGGCGGAATTTGAACTCAGAACGTAAAGACAGTCGAAATGACGCTAAGCATTTTGCCTGGTATGCTAACGATTCTGCTAGCTCGCTGCCTTAGCATTTATTTGTATATAATAACAGCGATAAATTAACTGAATAAAGGGCTCGATAATCATGAAGAGTTTGATCATTTTGATAATTTATTGATTGCGTTTGATTAGTTTAACCGGATGTATGGCTCATTGAAACTGTGAAATTATGTGTGTACATGTGAGTGTGTGTGTGTGTATGTGTATATCTATGAGTGCGTATGTGTGTTTATGTATGCGCGTGTGTGTGTATGTGTGTGTGTGTGTGTGTTTGCGAGTGTGTGTTGTGTGAGGGAGAGAGTGAAAGGGAAAGTTTGTGTGCATTTATGTGCGTAATTGCATGTATGTATGCTGTATGTGTGTGTGTTTCCCCCCTCCCTCTCCTTCCCCTTTATTCTCTCTCCGTCCCTTTCTATCTTTCCTATTGTCTTACTCGCTCTATCTTTCACCCACCTTGTCATTCTGCCCGTCTCCCCTTTTCTCTCTCTCTCTCTCTCTTCTTCCTCTCTGTGTTTCTCAGTCTTTCTCTCCCATCTCTCTTTCTACCTTTCTATCTCCATCTAGCTCTATCCATCCTTATGATTGTTGTTCTCCATGTTTTCACACTCAGACTTAGGTGTTGATAAGCATATAACAGAACCGTGTGTCTCTCAAAAATATATTAAAGTAAAAACACACACACACACACACACACACACACACACACATGCACAGAGTAAATCTGCACATATACACGTACACACACATGCGCACGCACATGCACGTACACGCATGCACATACACATACATAAACATAGTTAGACATTACCATACACAGACAAACAAAACCAAAAATCATCAAAACAGCTACATATATAATGATAAATAAAATATAAAAAAGACTACGTAATCTTCTACCAAATAAACAACAATAATAACTACTATACGAACGTCAAACATCGCTACAACAACGGCCACGACCACGATGACGACGACAGCAACAACGATGGCGATGAAAATCGTCTGCTCCAGTCATTTCTTTAAAACAACAGGAATTTGAAAACTATACGAGAATCTTAGAAAGTTAGGAAGCGGGGAGGCTGGAGAATATATTCAGGAAATAACCAAAGACTACAGATAAAGATAACAGTGTTATCTTTATATCGTTTTTCTTGTTTTTTCGTGGAGTTTTTCATTCTTTTTTTTTTTAATTTTGAAGGCTGGATGTGGGAGTAAAAAGGAAAGTAGCTATAGTTGGTTCGTTTGCTTTTTAGTTTTACTGTTTTTTTTTTGTTTGTTTGTCTTTTCTTTGTGTTCTTTTTCTTCTCAAAAACAAAGAAGAGTAAAATAGCAAAGAGAGAAGATATAAGAAGAAAATGACTAAATAGAATAAAATAAATCAGACACCACCAGAGAAAAGAGAAAAAAAGACAAGAAAATGGCGGCATAGGGTGAATAAGAAAAGTGGATGGATGAAGAAGGAGGAGGAAGCAAGCAAGAGATGGCTTACTTGAAAGATTGGGGATTAGTTAGTTAATAAAGAAGGAACGTCATGTATTAAGATGGTGTGAGCGGAATAAGAGATTTTCATAGAATACGCAATGGGTTATATAGAGGGATGGGTTGTTAATAGAGATGGTGGTGGCGATGGTGATGGAGATGGAGGCTGTGGTTGTCGATGCGGTATGTCTTTGTGGTTAGAGGGATAAGGTTGGTGATGGTGATAGTGGTGATGATAGTGATGGTTGTGGATGCAATGAGTTTTTGTTGTTGTTGATGATGATGTCGATGATGATGTTGATGATGATGATGATGATGTTGATGATGATGGCTACGTTAGCGGTGGTGGTTGTGGTTGCGTTATTAGTGGTAGTGGTTGTAGTAATAGTAGTGGTGGCTATGATGGTTATGGTAGCGCCAAAAGTAGTGGTGTTGGTGGTAGTTGTGGTGGTGGTGATAGTGATAGAGATGATAGTTGTGGCGGTGGTGGCAGTGATGGTGATGGTTGTGGTGGTCGTGGTCGTGGCAGTGGTCTTGGTAGTGGCAGTTGAGGTGGTGGCTGTGGTGGTGGTGGTGACAGTGGTGATGGCAGTGGTGATAGCGGCAGTGGTGATAGTGGAAGTGGTGATGGTGGCAGTGGTGATGGTAGCAGTGGTGGTGGTAGTAGTGGTGGTGGCGGCGGTGGTGGTAGTGGTAATAATGGTGACGGTGGAATGGTGGTTGTAGTGGTGGTGGTGGTACTAATGTTGATGACGGTGGCTGAAGAAGCCGTTCTATGCTCAAAGGCTTGCCAACCATGACTAACCTTCTTTGTTTAATGGCAAAGTGCATCTAGGACTATATTATGCAAGGTGTTCTTCCGATCTCACCTAAGTAAGGAGTGTATGATGATAATGATGTTCGATTTCTGAGCATCAATAATGAAGATAAGGCGTACTTGATAGTGTTAGGAGTGAGTGAGTGAGTGAGTGAGTGGTGAGAGAGTGAGTGAGAGAGAGAAAGAGAGAGAGAAATAGAGAGAGAAATAGAGAGAGAAATGAGAGAAGTGAATGATTGATAAGTTATTGGGTTGTAGAGAGAGTGTGATTGAGTAATTGAGTGAGTGAATGAGTGAGTAAGTGAGTGAATGAATGGGCGAGTGAGTGAGTTGATGAGTACTTGAGTGATTGAGTGATTGAGTGAATGAGTGATTGAGTGAGTGATTTATTGGTTGACTAAATGACCGAGTGAGAG
>NW_021824082.1:0-2500 GCF_006345805.1 Octopus sinensis | reverse complement strand
CCCACACACAGGTACACACATACGCATCCACACACACACACACACACACCTACACACGCATGCACAAACATATGCACATGCACACACACATGCATACAAGCACACACGAACACACACATAAACACATACACAGACACACACACACAGATACACACATACGCATCCACACACACACACACACACCTACACACGCATGCACAAACATATGCACACGCACACACACATGCATACAAGCACACTGAACACACACACAAACACATACACAGACAACACACACACGTTACACACATACGCATCCACACACACACACACACCTACAACGCACACACCTAACACGCACGCACAAACATATGCACATGCACACACACATGCATACAACACACCCGACACACACACATAAACACATACAACACACACACCCCCACAGGTACCACTACGCCATCCACACACACACACACACACACCTACACACGCTGCACAAACATTGCACATGCACACACACATGCATACAAGCCCACACGAACACACACACATAACCAATACACAGACACACACGCACACAGGTACACACCTACGCATCCACAACCCCCACAACCATCCTACCACGCATGCACAAACCATATGCACACGCACCAACACATGCATACAATCACACACAAACACACCAAACACATACCAGACCACACACACACAACACACAGACACACACAGAGGCACACACATACGCACACACACCACACACACACACACACACAAATGCGCTTAGATATGCATGACATTTCAACACCTTTCCACACGCGCGCATGTGTATGTTAAAATACGCGCGCACACTCACACGCGCGTGCTGACACGCAGGCCATAGATACCCGCGTACACATACTAGCACACACAAACGTTCACAACACAAACCTATAGAAACTTACACATATATACGCATGCCCTAACACGCACTCATACACACTCAGACACACACACACACATATACAGGCGTACACATACATGTTAACATACTCAAGCATACACACACTCACGTACATGCACGCAGTCATATACGCAAGCACCCAACGCAGACACATTTACACTCACACACATGTACGCACTCACGCTTTAACACACATTATTACACACACACACACACACACACAAAACACATACACTTGCATACACATTCATATTAATACACATACATACAATTACACACACGCACGCATACTCTTACACGCAGTCATACACACAGGCACATATACACACACTCAAACACTCGCATTAACACACACACGAACATACCCTCACACATATATACACATGCACGTACGCTTTAACACGCACTAAGCAAACACAAGACACACACACACACACACACACACACACAACAAACACACATACACACAAAAACACATATTGGTTTCAAATTTCAGCACAAGGCCAGCAATTTCGGGAGGAGTGTTAAGTTGATTACAGTGACCTCAGTATTCAACTGGTACCTGTTTTATCAACCCACAAATGATGAAAGTCGAAGACGACCTCGGTGGAATTCGAACTCAGAACGTAAAGACGGACGAAATGCCGCTGAGCATTTTTTCCCCGGGCGCGTTAACGATTCTGCCTGCTAGCCGCCTTACACACACATACACACACACACACACACACACACACACACACACACACCACACACACAACACACACACACATACCCACCCAGAAACAGTCACACTCATGCACGCACGCATGCTTTACGTCTCACTAGTACACCCACGCACACATACACATACTTGCACATGCACGCACTTTTATACGCAGACGAAGTACTCACATACACATACACGTAGCATATTAGAACACACAAACATACACTGTCGCAAATGCACGCAAGCTTTAATACGCACCACTAAGCACACGCACACATACACACTTACATATTTACACACACACACACACCACACACACACATAGAAAGCAGCCACAGCCACACCCACATACATTGTAACACGCACATTGTGCGTACGCTATCACAGGGACATCCTTTTTACAGTATTGTTACAAACATATACGAGAGAGAGCAACGTCACACACACACACACATTCACACGCACACACACACACACCACACACACACACACACACACACACACACACATACACATACACAGACCAGACATGCAAATATTGACGCGTACACATGCAATCACGAACACACGAACATATTCAAGCACAACTCATTACAAAAACACCTTTCGCGAACGCATCTCCATACTCTTATAAATAATACATAGACGTATACAAATATACACACACACACGCTCTTTTTTTTACTGGTTTCAGTCATTTGACTGCGGCCATGCTGGAGCATCGACTTTATAGTCGAGTTAATCGACCCAAGAGCTTATTCCCTGTAAGCTTAGTACTAATGTTATCGTTCTCTTTTGCCGAACCGCTAAGTTACGGGGACGTAAACACATCAGCATCAGTGTAAAGCGATGCTGGGGGGACAAACGGACAC
>NW_021824081.1:12500-17500 GCF_006345805.1 Octopus sinensis | reverse complement strand
AAACACTTACAACGTCCAGTTTGGGAATCGAAACCGCGATGCTACGACCGTGAGTCCGCTGCCCTAACCACTGGGCCATTGCGCCTCGACATTATTATTATAAATATGCATGACAAGAACAACAGTGAAAACAAAGACAAACCGTTGTTTTGCGTTGCTTCTTTATTTGATTATTTATCTGTTGTTAAAACACAGTAATCAAAGATTCATTATAATCATGGAAATTAGACATGAATTTCGACTGATAAAGAAAAAAAGCATTGAAACATAGAGGAGAGAAATTGAGGGAGAGAAAGAGGAGAAGATAAAAGAAAGAGCCATAGAGGGAGAGAGAGACAGAGAAAGAGAGATACAGATAGTGTGAATGCGAGAGTTAAGATATTGAAGACGTAGAGATAGAATATAGATGCAAAGCAGTAAAATTATATATATATATAATAATATATATATATGAGAATCAAAATAGAACTTATATACAACGGAATGGAATTTTAACGAAACGAAAGAAATGGTGAATATTAAAGCTGCTTTGTCTAGAGAGAACTCTCAAAATAGAAATACAATATTTTTCTAGAGACGTTCTGTCACAGTAAACATTTATTCAACGTTACCTGCCTGAACTTGACGACATATTATATATATATATATATATATATATATATATATATATATTATATATATATATATATAATATATATATATATATGTATATATATATATATATAATATATATATATATTATAAAATCAATAAGGCATTGGAATATTATATGTATACCATTCTGCCTAAAAAAAATGGATCTACAAATGCATACCTCTACATATCTCACATCTATTTTCTTTTATTTCCTTCACATCACTCTCTATTTATATCTTATCTAAATTAACTATTTCTTAACCATCCTCTCACACCGTCTCCAATGAAGGGATATAATAAATATCCTGGAAACAGCTGTAAGACCTATCTATAAATGTTCTAAAATCTACACACCCTTGGTTTTATATCTCATTACGAAAAAAAATATATATGTATATATAAATTATTATATATATATATAGAAATTATCATTAGCACAAAAAAAAAATTAGTCAATAGACTATATATTATTCACATAAAAATATCGTGTACATTAAAACACGTTAAGAGGCTTCCAAATAGGAAAGCCTTGTGCTAGAAAGAGCAGTAGGTTGAGTTTTCTCTCTATGTATATATATATATATATATATATATATATATATAAAATTAGAGATAAAACCACTATTAGGCAAATCAAACAATGAAAAACTTAAGCCAATACATAAAATTAATTAATTTATATTATTTTAAACATATATCAAAAGTTTTACTCATTATCTTTTATTAAACTTTTAATACTTTTGATATATATTTAAAATAATATAAATTAATTAATTTTATGTATTGGCTTAAGTTTTTCATTGTATGATTTGCCTAATAGTGGTTTTATCTCTAATTTAATATAATATATTTTACTATAAAATTGGATTCAATCCTAAATCTGATTTTTCCCTGTAAGTTTGGATTTATTCCCTAATATTTTATTATTATATATACATATATAAGCAGTAACGCGAGTAGCCACATCTAGGTGGTAGATGATTGTTACTACTAGTTTAAACCCAGGTGGATTCTCCACCACCTGGTTATATACAATACATAGCTAGCAGAGGGACCGAGCCCCTACTAGCCTCCAGTAACTGGATCCTGTCAGCTAGCAATGTGTTGCATATAAGGGTGCAGAGCTTACAACGAAAACCAACTGGGGTTAAACTAGTAGTAACGCTTATCTGCCATTTAGATGTGGCTACTTGCTTTACTGTTTAGTACATGTTACTCCTCTATCCTTGAAACTTTATAACTAGCCATTTTGCCCATATATATATATATATAGGCGCAGGAGTGGTTGTGTGGTAGGTAGCTTGCTTACCAACCACATGGTTCTGAGTTCAGTCCCACTGCGTGGCGCCTTGGGCAAGTGTCTTCTACTATAGCCTCGGGCCGACAAAAGCTTGTGAGTGGATTTGGTAGACGGAAACTGAAAGAAGCCCGTCGCATATATATATATAGATATATATATACATATTATATATATATATATATATTCTTTATATTATACATATATATATAGTGTGTGTGGTGTCTTGTGGGTGTGTTTGTCCCCCTAGCATCGCTTGACAACCGATGGCGGTGTGTTTACGTCCCCGTCACTTAGCGGTTCGGCAAAAAAGACTGATAGAATAAGTACTAGGCTTACAAAGAATAAGTCCTGGGGTCGATTTGCTCGACTAAAAGGCAGTGCTCCAGCATGGCCGCAGTCAAATGACTGAAACAAGTAAAAAAGAAAAAAAACAAAAAAGATATATATCGGCAGGAGACGTCATGAAGGCCTGACGATGGCTTTGCTTTGTTGCCTAAAGATGAAGTTTATTCATCAGCAACATGTCCTTGTATTTTATTCGGGCTGCGTGGTAAGAAGTTTACTTTCCAACCACATGAATTCGGGTTCACTCTCACCGCATGGTACCTTCAGAAAGTGTCTTTTGCTATAGACTCGGGATAACCAAAGCCTTGTGAGTGGAATTGGTAGACGGAAACCGAAAGAAGTCCGTCGTATATACATACATCCGATATATATATATATATATATATATATATATATATATATATATATATATATACTTTATTTTAAGCAGCAGAAAATTCAACAAAATCTGTTACTCTGAGTTTCTCGTTGCCTTTCATCAGACAGTTTTTGCTGTCTGATGAACAGCAACGAGAAACTCAGAGTAACAGATTTTGTTGAATTTTCTGCTGCTTAAAATAAAGCATATTACTCTACCACTGGTATTTGAGTACTCTTTTTTCCACCTTGTTTCACATTTATGTGTTTACTCCGGTATATATATATATATAGGTATATGAAAGAATGGAGTTGAACGACTAGTTAACAAATATCCTTTATATATATATATATATATATATGAATTTTTTGTGTAATGAGATAAAAAAAACCAAGGCTGTATATATATTAGAGCATTTATAGATAGGTCTTACAGCTGTTTCTAGAATATATATATGTATGTATGTATGTATGTAAGTTTGTATGTATGTATGCATGTGTGTATGTGTGTGTGTGTGAGTTTTGTATCAGTTCCCCTACCACTTCAGAAGCGGTGTTGGTTTGTTTACTTCTTTAAGACTTAGCAGTTACGCAAAACGACCGACAGAATAAGTGCCCACCATTAAAAATAAATACTGGGATCGATTCTTCAACACAGTGCCCCAGTATGACCGCGGTATAATGACTGAAAGAAGTCAAAAGACGAATGGCAAATAGTATATCGAGAACTACAACATCCCAAAATTGTCCATCTCATTTTGTAAGATTAATGTACAGTTTAATGAAGCTTGGTTTCTATTTCTAGCAAGATGAGGAACAACACAATGGCGCCTATGTTAGTCTCATTTAATTTACATGGGTTAATTGAATTTTAAAAACGTAAAAGAAAAAATGCAAAATATCCAGTGCTATTACTTTAAATTGCCAACGAGTGAAGTGTGTGCGCAAAGTCATAAATTAAGGTTTATGACCAGTCTGACGATAACCATGTCAAATGCTTTAAAAACAAATAACGTATTCTCAGTAGAGAATCGCTAATTATTATAATGGCGTTCTGATTTTCGTTGGGTTTTTATTTCCATTTTATTTTTATTCTGAGCAATAGCATTAAATAACATCGGTCCTTAATGTTCCATAAATGTTGTTGTCAACTTAAATACATAAACGTAAATATGAGACAGAATTACTAGCACGACCACATAAAAAAACCCAAAATGGCGTCAAACCAACCGTCCTTAGAAAACACAAATAAAAATTGCAATATTCTTTCTCCCACTTACTCTCTATCTCTCTCTCTCATATATCATATTTAATGAACGTATTTCTGTATCGTTGCTGTTATCTTTCTTATTAATTACGACCCTAAAAAATATATATTTACAATATCATACTAATTGTAATTTATTTCCTAAGAACAACATGAATAATAATTGTAATTATTGAAATTGTGATAATGAAAGAATATTTTCACTTTCATGGGCATAAAGTGCAGGTATGGCTGAATGGTTAAAAAGACTGCTTCCCAACCATGTGGTCATGGTTTCGATCCCACTGCATGGGACTTCTGCGACAAACCAGGGCGACCATAACTTTGTCAGTGAATAATTTAGACGGAAACTAAAATGAAGCCCGTTGTAAATGTATATATATATATTCACCATGATAGATCGCTAGCCACTACACATTCTTTATTTTCTCTCCTTGTTTCTTACTGGGTTCCTTTCTGTGGAAGAGCATAGGCTCGAAACGTAAAAGACTTTTTCACTTCCCGAGCTTTATACTACACCACCTGTATTCGTCTTTTGTTTTTTTGTGAATTCTCCCTATATATATATATATGCACATTCATGTACAGACATGTCTATGTATCTGTGTGTTTGTGTTGTGTTTGTCCCCTACCAAAGTTTGGCAACCGATGTTGGTGAGTTTACCTCCCTGTTACTTAGCGGTTCGGCAAAAATGACGATAAATCAAATGCCAGAGTTACAAATAGTATTGGGGTCGATTCGTTCGACTAAACTCTTTGAGGCAGTGCCCCAGCATGGCCACAGTTCACTGACTGGAACAAATAAAAAGTGTAAGATATAGAAATAGGCGCAGGAGTTGCTGTGTAGTAAGTAGCTTGCTTACGAATCACATGGTTACGGGTTCAGTCCCACTGCGTAGCACCTTGGGCAAGTGTCTTCTACTATAGCCTCGAGCCGACAAAAGCCTTGTGAGTGGATTTGGTAGACAGAAACTGAAAGAAGCCCGTCGTATATATGAATATATACAGGTATATGTGTGTATATGTTTGTGTGTCTGTGTTTGTCCCCCCCCCAACATCGCTTGACAACCGATGGTGGTGTGTTTACGTCCCCGT
>NW_021824081.1:5000-7500 GCF_006345805.1 Octopus sinensis | reverse complement strand
CGGGAGTTCTGTTTAATGTTTTTAATGTAAAATTGACATTCAAACATGACGGGACATATCGAAACATTGTCCCGTAAGTATTAGTCATAAATATAATTTCGTTTTCCGCTCGCTTCACTTAGCAACATAAATCACTTGATACCAAGAGAGGGACAGAGGGAGAGGGGGACAGAGGAAAAGAGAGAGAGAGAGAGAGGAGGTAGACAGAGAGGAAATGTCTAGGCATTTATATACACACATTTACGTATACATACATACACACACATATATGCATACATACATACATATATATATATATATATATATATATATGTATATGTATATATATATGTATATATATATATATGTATATATATATATTTATATGTATATGTATATGTATATATATATATATGTATATATATATATATATATATAATATATATATTATATGTTATATATATATGTATATATATAAAGTATATATTATATAGATATATTATATATATATATATATATAAATATTATATATATATGAATATATATATATATGAATTGCAAATTACATATATAGATATGGACACACATGCATATACTCACAAATTACTAGTTACAGAGGCCCACATTCAGATATGTTTAGATACAAATATAGACATAGATATATGCGCGCATATAAACACATAGTCACATACATATGCACACATACACACACTCACATATATATAGATACACACACACACACACACACATACACAAACGCATATATATATATGAGTGTATGTGTATTTGTTTGCGTGTGTGTGTGTGTGTGTGTGTGTTTGTTTGTTTGTTTGCGTGTACGTGTGTGTGTTGGTTTGTTTGTGTGTGTTTGTGGGTGCGTACAAACAGACACATACCACGTGTACACCGAAGTCCTCCTGAACAATATATCAAGAATTGAAAATTTAATTAAACCGTCAATTACAATTTATATTTGAGAATTGAAATGCGACATGAGTAAAATTTTTTTCTTGACTGAAATAATTCAATAAAAATACGAGGAAAAATATTAGGGAAGATACAACATCAACATACAACAAACTATCTATCTATCTATCTATCTATCTATCTATCTATCTATCTATCTATCTATCTATAATTACACATACACACACACACACGCGCGCACAGAGGCGTAGCTGTGTGGTAAGAAGCTTCCTTCCCAACCACCTGGTTCCGGGGTCAGTTCCATAGTGGGACACCTTGGGTAAGTGTCTCGACCAGATTTGGTAGACGGAAACTGAAAGAAGCACGTGGTATATGTATCAAATGTGTATATATATATACATACATGTATAGACTGCTGCTACTGCTATTTCAGCCACTGGTCATTTCCTTAATTTTATTCGAACACATAAGACAGCTATTATGCTTACTCCCCACAAAAAAAACACCACGTGGATTCTGTTCAGGCCAGTAAGAAACAATTATGAACTTTTTTATAACACTTAACTTTTTAAAAAATTTTTGATAAGGTTCGTTTTTTCAAGAAGAACCGAAACATGTAAAATTTCTAAGAAAATTTAAATTTATCTTATATAGTGGCGTTTTCAAACTTCTTTTTTTATAAATACGTACACACACACACACACACACATATATATATACGTAGTGAGAATTTACAAAAGCAACAAAAGACGAAGACGGGTGTGTAAACAACAAACGGATGTATTAGTTTAACGCTCGGGAAGAAGTGAGAAAGTCTTTTACGTTTCGAGCCTATATATATATATATATATATATATATATATAGAGAGAGAGAGAGAGAGAGAGTCAATCCAAACAAGAACAAGCAAGAATAAAACAACAACGCGAGGATGTGCGTGTGTGTGTGTGTGTATCTTTGTGTTTGTCCCCATCACTGCTTGCGAATCAGTGTTGGTGTGCTTGCGTCCCGGTAACTTAGCGGTTCTGCGAAGGAGTATGATATGTACCATACTTGAAAATATGTCGTGGCTTCGATTTCTTCGGCTACAAGCATCCAAGGCGGTGCTTTAACAACAGTGACCGGTTGTATAAGTAAAATATTTGAAAATAAACAGAAGTACAACGGCAGATTTGTACGATTAAATTCTTCCACGCTCTACTCCAGTATGGCCGCAGTCTAATGCTCGAAAGCAGCAAACGATAAAAGCTAAAATAAATGACCAAAGTCCAAAACGTTGCGTTGTGGATTAGATCCCCAAATCCCTAAACTCTTAGACGCACAACTATATTCGCAACGTGCTCTACATGGTACTTAATTTACCGTAACCAAGAAAAACGTAAAAAAAACAAATATATATATATATACATAAAGAAAAACAAAAGAAAACAAACCAACTGAAGCTTGGAAGGATATGATTTCTCATCGCTTCACTAACGGTCAACAAAACCTAAATCCTTCATATATCAAACACGCCTTCCTTTTTAAAGAAATGCATATGTCGATGTAGCAAGGCAAATCGTCTTTTCATCTTCAATTCTATATTTGGACGATCTC
>NW_021824080.1:20000-21713 GCF_006345805.1 Octopus sinensis | reverse complement strand
CACGCGCGCACACCACACACACCCACACACCATGTATGTATGCGTACACTTTTTTACTTGCTTCAGTCTTTTTTTTTTTGCGGCAATACTGGAAGACCGCCTTACAGGGTTTTAGTCGAAGAAATTGACTCCATGACTTAATCTTTATAAACCTAGCACTTATTCTATCGCTAAGTTACGGGGACGTAAACACACCACCATCGGCTGTCAAGCGATATTCGTGGGTGAAACACAGACGCACAAACATACACCCCCCCATTTATATATATATATATATATATATATATACGGCGGGCTTCTTTCAGTTTCCATCTACCAAATCCGCTCACAAGGCTTCGGCCGGCTAGAATCTATAGTAGAAGACACTTGCCTAAAGTGCCACGCAGAACCATGTGGTTGGTAGCAAGATACCAGACAACCACTCCTGCGCCTTATAGTCAATCCTATATCGTCGGATGATGGGTTAGCTGGCCGAAACTTCGAAGTTACTGTCAATAATATTCTTGTTTCGAAATGATAGATTTCTACTCTACAAAAGTATGGAGTGACCCATCAGATTAATTCCAAATTGTTTTTATTATAACTGAACTTTAAAAAAAGGCATCAATATATATCAATATATCTATATTGTGTGTGATAGGCGCAGGAGATCCTTACAATTTCGCGCCTTTATATATATATATATATATATATATATATATATATATATGTGTAGTTCTGATGGAGTACCCTCAACCCTCCCACAAGATCCAGCAAGCTGAACCAAGTGGTTAGCCTGTTTAGAACTAAAAGTAAAGTCTGTTCAAACAACGGTAGATTAGGCGGAGGAAGGTAGATCCCCGAACTCAACGATTGATCATTTCCAGAAGCCAATGCTAGACGGACTGGCTGGAAAGGCGCAACTCTAATGACATTGGAGCATTGCAATAATCGTTGCAACCCACTTCCGGACCTTGCATGTCACTCCAGGTAGTGCCGCGACAGAATGATTTTGGCAAGGAGACCTCAACTCTAAACAAACTCACGCCATTGGCTGGTTTATTTTTGATCCAGCTCTCCCGCCGCTTTTTTTTTTTAGAAAAGCCCAACGGCGATGGAGTAAGGATTGTGGGAGCAGGTTTTGGTGAAACTAGAAGCTCCTAGATCGGACCTGCACGTTGGCAGCAGATGCAAAATGGTCGCCTTCTTTAGACCTGGTGACAACCCAAGTACTCAGTCCTTCGTCTGCGACTGGGCAGACCTATTTGGGAACACCGCTGCTCACCCTGAATGGGGAAGGCTCTAGAATATATATATATATATATATATATATACGTGTGTGTCTTTGTGTCAATGCTTGTCCCGCACCACCGCTTGGCAACTCGAGTTGTTTTGTTTACGTCCCCGTAACATAGCGGTTCGCTAAAGAGAGACCGATATTTTAAGTATCAGGCTTAAAGTGTTAAGTACTGGGGTCGATTCATGCAAGTAAAAGTTCTTCAAGGCGGTGCCCCAGCTGGCCTGCAGTCTAATGACTGAAACAGATAAAAGATAATACGTTCTACGTTCAATCCTCTTCTAGGTCAGCTTCTCTCGAAAAAGTACCATCTTCGTAATGAATTCTCTGATATCGAATAGAAACTTCTCAAAGTTGCGGCCCTGTGATTAAATCGGAAACAATCAGCAGCAGTGGCAGCGGCAGCAGTGATGTTGGGAATAGGAATTAGCATAGGA
>NW_021824080.1:0-15000 GCF_006345805.1 Octopus sinensis | reverse complement strand
AAACAAATCAACACCAACTGTCAAGCAGTGTTGTAGGGCAAACACACACATACACACATGAAAGGCTTCCACACAGTTTCCATCTATGAAGTTATTTCACAAGGTACTGATCGATCCAGAACTATAGAAGAACAAACTGGGCCTATGGTGTCGCGCAGTGGGATTGAACGCGAAACCAGGCGGTTGCAAAGCGAGCTCCTTAACGGCACAGCCGTGCATGCGCTCATATATACATACACACATGTGTGAGAAAGACTGTGATGGGTAGCGAGGACTCATTTACAATTTTTAGTGGAATAATTCTTTTTGGGAATATCTTGAAGAACGGGACACGGGCAGCCTTCATCTTTT
Organism: Octopus sinensis; assembly: GCF_006345805.1. Lineage (NCBI taxonomy): Eukaryota > Metazoa > Mollusca > Cephalopoda > Octopoda > Octopodidae > Octopus > Octopus sinensis. Next base: position 14,649 of record NW_021824080.1, on the reverse strand, counting down.
CCTCTCCAAAACTGTTTTACTACCCATTATTTATAGCTTTATGTGTTTGCTTCGAGACATTCCAAAACAGAATTATTTTACGTTCTCTCGAGAGTTTATAAATTTTTCTTTATGACGTCAACAACATTTCGTATTTAAAAATTTTCTTCCATCTCAAATCATTCTCTATAAGAATAAATTGAGTGAAAGGTTAAAATCGTCATGGAATCCTTGAATCAAATGACTCTTCTGTTCTCTCTATCTGCCAGTCGCTGAGGTCAGGTATGACCGAATGAAACGAAGTCCAAGACAAATCTACAATCCTCTCTGTTGAACCCTCTACTAGCATGTGCTAGCATGTGTGGTATATGCCACATGGAGCCTGCATGTGTGGCATAAGCTACATGATGTTAGCATGTGTCAGGCACGTGCTGCAGAAACTTGCATAAAAGACAAATAGACAAAATTTGGAGAAACCAATGGAGTCGATGGAATGCAACAAAATAAAATATCGAAGTAAAAAAAAAATGAAAGCGCGAAAAGAAAAATGAAAATAAAGGAAAATGAAGAAGAAGAGAAGACATGTGAACGAGTGGAAGGAAGAGGAAAAGATGAAATTAAGTGTAGCGGCAAACTGACAAAAAAAAAAAGACAAAAAACTTAGAAATAAGAAGGAAGAAAAATCAAACATCTAACAATCACGTGATCCTAAGTCACGTGACTATTTGAACAAACTGAATAAAAAGATGAAACTATTTACAAAATTAGGAATTGAAATTTACTGCAGTTTCTTTTACCGTCTCATCAGAAATAGTTATTTTACCGTTATTAGTATGGAAGAAAGAAACAACTAAAAAAAAAAAAATACACAAAAACAATGAATGCTGGTTCAAATTAGAGGAAAAAAAATCAAGAAGTACTTTACTTTATCGACCCTGGAGGGACGAAAAGGAATTTTGAATTTTGCGGGATTTGAACTCGGAAATCAAAATACTTCCTATGATCTTGTAAACACATTTATGTCTAACATTGATAGATGACTTCAAATTTAGATAAAATCAATGAAATCAATGCCAGCATTTCGATGCTGCCTTATTTTATCCACTATCGAAATAACGAAGGGAAAAGATCGAAGTTGAAGACTTTCGAACTGCGAACCTATCGTCTCAGCTAAGCTTGAACGAGAATGAAAAGGAAAAACTTGCTTAAAATAACATTATTGGCCTAATTATAGGAAGAGAAAATTACACCTGCTACGATGGATGTTGAATTGCAGCGGTGACACACACACGCGCACACACACACACACACACACACACACACACACACACGCGCGCGCACACACACACACACACACACACACACACACACACACACACACACACACACACACACACACGCACACACCACACACACACACACACACACACAGCGCAGCACGACTAAACTTGAAAGCATTTGGTTGAGAGACGGTTTAGCCAGACGCTCGCATGTATTTCTCTATACTTCTTTTAATATAACTTTGTCATAGATACAAAATCCACAACAAAATGAGAGTGAAAACAATACACACACACATACACACACAGACACAACCATCAGTCCCCCCCCATACATACAAGGATGTACATGATGCAAAAATACGGTAATTATATTATTATTCTACTTTTTTTTGCATGTCTGGCTGTTTTGTCCATGTGTTACGCCTGCGCCATGGGAGGCACCGACTGGCATGGAGAAATATATATAGAGAGAGGGAGGGAAGGGGTGAATAAGGAGAAGAAGAAGAAGATTTAACTTATCAACTTTGGTGTTCAAACTGCAGGCACGAGCGAAATGTTTAACACAATGAAACAATGTCATGAAAACCTATAATTTATGCATTGATTGATGGATGGATGGATAGATAGATAGATAGATAGATAGATAGATAGATAGATAGATAGATAGATAGATAGATAGACAGACAGACAGATTAGTGAAATAATCATAGGAAATAGCTGTGGACGCTTATGTATTTCAGACCAAAGGCTATTGCCATGCTGGGGCACCACCAACATTCATTTAATTTTTCTTATGAGGTTTCAATGCTTATCGCTTATTATATGAGTACACAGATACAAAAGGGAATTCGGACATGATAGTTAATTAGCCAGCTAACTAACTAGCTGTCTAATTAACCATCATATCTGATACATAGATAAAAAGTGTAGGTGAGTCTACAGATATGCTAACAGATACAGAGAAATATTGATGTACAAATTGATAGGGTGAAATGAAGTGAAATGAAAATAATCTCAGTTGCTAAATAACATGGACTCAGCTTTGGTCGTGTTTGGGCAGAGAAAAGTGTAGATTTTATACACACACACAACACACACACACACACATATGTTTAATTCATCTTTTATTTCCTTAAACTATAAAGAATGTCATATCAGTCAAATAAAGTGACAACGGCTTCTAAATACATTTTTTCAATTATATTTAAAAGTACAGTTTTGTTGGCAGGAGTCTCTGACTCAGAGTGCGGAATTTCCAGAGCTCCAGCTAGTAAATATGAATATTAATATGAAAATTATATATAATATTTAATTAATATTCCTTCTTCTTAGTTTAGTTTGCATATTTTCATATTTATATTAAATTTCCAACATTTACACAAAATTAGAGATTCCTGTGATAAGGGTCAGTCGATTAAATCGACCACAGCACGTGACTAGTATTTTACTTTGTTAACGCTGGCAGGATGAACAGTGAAGCTGATCTCTAAAAATCTCACATTTTTATCCGAGGCTCCAGCGATTCTACTTATCCACCGCACTTGAAGTAATAATGTAATGAAGGTGTGTAGTTAAGTGGTTAAGTCATTCGGCTCAAGATCGTAATGTCGTGAGTTCGATTTCTAGTGGCATATTATGTCCTTCAGCAAAACTCTTCATTTCACGCTGCTATAGTCCAATCAGTAAGCAAAAAAAAAAGTGATGCCGTTTTTCAAAGAGCCAGCCTTGTCCCATTCTGTGTTGCGCTGAATCTTCCTGAGAACTACGTTACGGGTCCACGTGCCTGTGGAGTGCTCAGCCACTTGCACGTCAGTCTCACGAGCAGGCTGTTTCGTTGATCGGATCAACTGGAACCCTCGTCGTCGTAACCGATGGAGTACCAATAGTAATGGATTTGAAAGGCACAAAGTTTCGAGTTTGGTGAGAGGTGCAGTCGAAAACTAAAGCAAAATCTAAAGTTGCAGGACTTGAGTTGGATTTTTGGGATTCGGTTTACAAAAAACACATCTTAGTCATGAAATAGTAATTAGCAATATTGGGTGTGTTCCCCTTGTGGGACTGATCGACATCATGTGTCATTCAGCCTCATCCTTCATGAAACCAAACACCGTCACGCCTTCTCTGTTTCACACCGATACCATTTGCGTTGTGTTTGATATCAACCAAGGAGTATTTAGGAAATGCTGTGTTTTGCCGCTGACGACAAACGAGGTATCGATTTCTTCCTCCCAGAATGAGACGGACACATTTCGTAAGTGTATTATATATATTATATATGTATATATATATATATGTATGTATGTATGGTATGTATGTATGTATGCATGTATGTATGTATGTATGTATGTATGTATGTATGTATGTATGTATATATGTATATATATATATATATATACATAATATATATATATATATTATACTTACATACACACATGTGTTTATACATACTCACATACTATAGTCGAGGGAAAAAAAGTGTGTGTATCTGTCGATCAAACTGTATCAGATGTACATTGACACCGCTTGTCACAATGCGCTTCCATTGTTTCAGTAATTGCTGGCTTATTCTCGAACTCAAACAATAATAATATATATATATAATATAATATATATATATATATATATATACGTTTATGTATTTGTTTTGCAAGATTTTTGATGTGAAATCGGTGTATAGAAACAGATATTGTTGTATTTAGGAATGGTCATTTCGCCAGTTTAGCCAATAAAAACACACGCACTATATATTGGGTGTTACTTTGCTTCAGCGTTATTTATTTTTTACATTAATCTTATTTCGGCCAGAGTTCTTTCGTCACACTCCTGTGACTGCATCAGTGGTCCTTTGCTTTCTTCTTTCTTATTTGTGTGTCTCTCCTTACTAACGGTCAGCCATTTTGTATTTTTTATTTCTATTGTATGTGTCTTCATTTGCGCATGCGTATACCTCTATGTGTGTCTATGTTTAGTTAGTGTGTGTAGAGGGGAAGTGCCTGTAAGATTTGTATCTCCTGTTTTATACACACACACACACACACACACTCGAGTAAACATAACGTAATTGCTGTGTAATGTCAGAGTGACAATGGTGTACCTATTAAATGACACGTGCAATGCACCTGACAGAATCCACTCTACAGAATATCCTGAATTCACCCACAGCGATGGATCGTGTGGAGGGTATGGAAAAAGACTTTTTCTCAAGATGCCAAACATTGGGACTGAACCTGGATCTGGTGGTTGTGAAATAAACTTCTTAACTATTCCGCTGTGCTGCTTCTGTGTATATGTATGTATGTATGTCAATGCACTTGTGTGTGTGTGTGTGTGTGTGTGCGTGCGTGCGTGTGTGTGTGTCTGTTCACTTGTGCGTATATGTATATTAATATATGTACCTATTTAAGCCTGTAGTATGTATATACATATTCATACAATTTACATGGAATTCATAATATACACATCAAGTACTAAAGTCTCTCTGTTATGTAAAAGCAATTTTATTGAAATGCGAGTCCATTTATCCTTTGAACCATATCGCGGGCCACGCTTTTCTCACTCAAAATCTTAATAAGGAATGAAATAAGAATGACGAAAGACGAAACCACGTTAAGCTGGTTTGGTTCGCAAAAGCTCTTTCCTCAAAGTAGGATTTGATTTGCAGATTCATTGAAAACAAATTCAAGCAGCCATTATGAATCCGAACGCTATCTCCACACACACCATCCTCTTCTTTCCTTTTTCATTCGCTGATTCCCTTATTCGATTATTCCATCTCTTGCTATCTTATTTTCGATCCCTCCACATATACATACTTACATATAGTGTCTCCTTATCTACTTTCTCTTCACTCCACCTTCTCTGTCTCTCTGTCTCTCTCTCTCTCTTTCATCTTTCCCTGTATACCTTCTCTTGTCCCTTCGTGTTTCGCCTTTCCTGCCCACCACAGTTTCATTCCCCTTTTCTCTTCACAAACTCGAACTTTTGCATTTTATTTTCCTTTTCTCTTTATTGCGCTTTCTTTCTCATTATCGGATGTATGTATGTGTTTGTATGCATGCATAAAGGCAGTCGCATTGACGAGTACGTGTATGTATACATATACATCCGTACACGATGTGCGTATATATATACACACACATACACATGCGTGTGTCTGTGTGTATCACGCGTTTCTTGCTTTCCAGCTCACAACATTCATATCTACCCCACTATCTCTATCTTTATCCATTTATTTCTTTTTCTTATCTATTTCGCTCTTCTCCCTCCCCGCCGCTCCCTCCCTCTCTCTCTCGTATATATATATATATATACATATATATGTATGTATGTAAGTATGTATGTCTATATATATATATGTGTGTGTGTGTGTGTGTGTGTGCGTGTGTGTGTGTGCGTGTGTGTGTGTTTGCGTGTGTGTATATATATATCTTATCTCTCTATCTATCCTTCTTACCTCTCCCAGCCCAACCCACAACGAACCGAAACCTTTCCCCGCCACAAACACCACCAACCCACTTCCCTCTTCACGCTGTCACGGTTTCTAATCAGTTCACTTGGTCAGACACTAACCGGCTTAACTGTAACTTTATCTCGGCTTCAAATCATTCACTCTACACAAACCTTCAAAAGGGGATTCCATTTGTGGGGGCCATTTGTCTATAGAATTAGGGAACTGTCGAGTCAAGGAAGCGAAACTAAGGTGAGTACATTGAGAAAAGCAAAAAGGACAGAAAGCAAAATGGCCTTTTAGTAAATGCAGGTGCGAGGTGGTTGTTGTTGTTGTTGTGGTAGTGTTGATGGAGTTTGTTTTGGTGGTAGTATCAGTGGCGTTGTGTTGTCGATGTTGGTATTGTTGTAGTGTTGGGGTTATTGTAGTATTGCTAATATAGTAGTGTTTGTTGTTGCTTGTGGTGTTGTTAATGGGGTTGGTGGAGGTAGTTTCGGTGGTAGTTGGTGTAATGTCGGCCTTGGAGTTGTTATTCGTGGCGATGGTTGTCTTAGAAATGTTGTTGTTGTTGGTGGTGGTGATGGCAGTGGAGGTTGTGGTGGTGTCGAACGTATATTGTATTCGGGCTTTTATGGGATTTCTGCTTTCGTTTCCATTAACCACAGCTGACAACACGCCTGTCTGAGCAGAAACCCGCCCCCAACACCCTCCTCTTTCTTTTCATCAAAGATCTCTACCTTTCCACCTCGCTACCTTTGTAACTCTCTCTCTCTCTCTCTCTCTCTCTCTCAGTACACTCGATATCATGTATAACAATAATGATAACAATGGGAACAACACCACAAACACCAACACCACCACCAGTGGCAACGTCAGCAGTGGCATCGACAATGACAACAACTACAATCAGAATAACAACTGCAGCGTCCTTCTGGTTGTTACATCAATAGATAGAAGTGATGTTACGATGCTTTGAATCCCCGCCTCCCCACCGCCTCTTCCTGGTCGTCGTCGTCGTCATCTTTTTTCCAACGACAACAAGACTAAAACCAAAGAAGCAAGCAACAACAGCAACAACAACAACGACAAACGAAATCTTCATAAAACCTCCAACAGTGCAGAACAAATTGTTGAATGCAGACTTTCGACGATGTCGCCTGACTCTTTTGTCTCTGGCTTGGATTCATTTTCTTCAAATATTTGTGTTTTCCTAACGATCCTTCCTTACGACCGTTTTCATCTTGTTGCTGATGTTGATGCTGTTGTGGGTTTTGCTTCTCATTCTTTCATTCATTTTCCAAGTCCATTCTCAAACGATGGTGGAAACAAAATTGAAAACAGGGACAGGAAACAGTTTGTCAATCGATCTCCAGCAGAGTTCGAACGGAAACCGATTCGCTTGGTCGGTGGTTTGTAAGGGAGGGGGGGGGCAGCGCGGCAATATTTTCGTTTGCTGACTGTTATAGCAGAATGGGGGTGAAATTAAGAAGAAAACACGCGATGAATATTTGATTAAACATTGGGAATATATATAACGTGTGTGTGTGTGAGTGTGTATATGTATGTTTGTGTATGTATGTGAGTATATATGTACGTATATATATATATATGTACGTATATATATATATATATATATATATATATATATATATGTATATATGTATATATATGTATGTATATGTATGTATATGTATGTATGTATATATATATGTATGTATATATATATGTATGTATATGTATATATATGTATGTATATGTATATATATGTATGTATATATATATATATATATATGTATGTATATATATATATGTATGAATGTGTGTATGTAAATGGCGGTGCCCCAGCATGGCCACAGCTCGTGAGCTGAAACTAGATAAAATAAATAAAAAAAACAAACAATATGTATATATATGTGTATATGTATGTATATAGATGTATATATGTATTATATTGTATATGTGTACGTAATGTGTATGAATACATGTGTACGTTATAATATTATGTGTTGTGTGAGTGTGTGTATATATATATGTTTATATATATATATATATATATATATATATATATATATAACACATATATTATATATATATATGTATATATATATATATATAATATATATATATATATATATATATATATATATATATATATATAAGGGGTGGGGTAGCTGCTGAAAAGTTCCTGGCTTTGGGTAAAAGGAAATACAGGAGGATCAATTCTTTATAATTTTATTCAACATGTTCCTCTTTCAGAACCACACACTTATTGCAGCGGTCCTTCAGTTTTTCTTATCCTTGTAAGTGAGCTCGTATGATCGGGCCACTAACCAGGCCTTTCGTGACATCCTTAAAGCGAGGAACTTCTCTACACCCCGTCCAATGTGTGTGAAACGTTTACTTGTTTGGGAACTACAACTGCTGCTGTTTATGGTTGCTTACGGAGTAATAGGGAGAGTGTATTCTATGAGATGACAAAGAGGGTGAACCTTCTTATTAAGGGGAGAGAACCGCTTCAGGTTTTTTATCCCTTGTGGGCACATTATAAACATATCTTTCAAATATATGTTTATACTATGTCTATTTATGGTGCTTCGTCCGTTTTCTTTGCTCTGTTCTTCTATTTTCCTTTGTGGGAAAGACATTGAGGTAGAGCACGGTAACGAAATGATTTAGAAACACCGTATAAATTGTCGAACGACTGGCTATTCGAACCTGAAGGAAATACGGAGGCGAAAATAGATCTTTTCGATAATTCCACATGCTGTTTTTTTCTGGATGTTCAAGTCACAAATGAAGAGAAGGTATCAGAAATTGAAATCGTGTGACTGGCGGTCACACCATTCACGAACTTTGTTAATTTAAGTTTCACGACTGTCCAATCATTTAAACATCGACATCTCCCTAATGCTCGATAGCGTTGGAACATCACTGTCTCATTGGTAAACTTTCACAAAATGTCGCAGCTGAAAAATAATATACCCTGATGAAAACAACTGTATTTGCCTTGATAACCCTTTTTAGCCTTCAGATATATTTCAAAATGGTCGTTCTATTTCAATTATTTCTGCACTTAAACGATATAGAATTTTGTATGGACTAATTTCCCAGTGCATAGTTTCATGTAAAGAAAGAAATATAAATTGCCAGTTTCTAAACAAATTCCCATATATTATGAATTACTTTTTAATTCTTGTCTTCAGAGAAGTTCTATTGGTGCCTCTTATTCTATAATAGTGAATAAACGAACATTATTTTCTGAAAGTGATAATCATACCTCATTTGCTAGCTGGAATCACCTTAAATTTTAGATTTTACGTATCAAATACAATAAGTATGACACACAACAATAAAACTGCTGCGATGCCATTATAAAATGGTGTAAAATAATGAAGATAAATCCAACTGCAGTTGCATTCAGTTCGTTATTGTAGAATTCTAGCTAAGCATTTCTAAAGCGTGCCTTCTGAAATCATAAGATTAAGAAAACATACTATTAAAAACCATTACTGATATCCTTGTTATTTTGAATGCAAAGAAGTCTTAATATATTTTTGACAAATTTCTTTAAAATGTTACCTTTATCGGATTAAATGAAAAAAAAAACCTTTAAAGTAAAAAGAAAACAATACAATTTTGGTTTAAATCCAGAAATAGGACTCTTTTGCTTCTCTTTCGAAATACTTTTGGTTTCTAAGAGAAAATGAAGCAACTGCACGAGAAGAGGTAATATTGTTGTAAAAGGCGAAGAAATACCAAGGCTGCAGAAGTTGGTGTTGAACATGCCTAGGAGAAATGCTAAACATTTGAAACTAAATCATTACATCAAAAGGAAGGAAAACAAAGGAAATTTCTTATCTCCCGAGAACAATACAAATTTCAAGATTTTAAATATATCTTTTTGTTCCAGCAGATTTCGAACAGCAGACCGAGCGAGTGATGCAGGAATTAACAAGAATTTAACACACGAAACCAAATTCTAACTTTAGATAAAAAGTCGAATACATGCACTGTCGTTTCTTTAGAAAGTGAGAATCTTATGTAGAACCTTTGATAAAAGGGTTGCCAAGAGACTCACAGAAACGAAGTTCAGATTTAAGCTAAACGTCGAGTTTCTCACGGAAGTCAAAACTGTCTCCTCAAAAAAAAAAAAAAAAAAAAAGGTGGTCGTTTCTATTCCGAAGTTGTCGATCGTTGCGTGTGACTCAGGTGGTCTGTGTTAAGCAACGAAACAATGAAACCCCACCGCCATCTTGGATTAAGACGCATGTTTTTTTTTATTTATTTATTTATAAACTAATATTGCTGTCTGATCGATTAAACGTTAGGAAATATTAAAGTAACAACAAGGTATCATATATATATATATATATATATATATATATATTATATATATATATAGTCACACACACATAAACATCTCGCTCATGTATGTATATATTTCTACACAAGTACAGAAATACGTCTGTGTATATCTGTATGTATGCATCTCTGCGATTATCCATTCTGTGTTTCCGGAGTGTGAGCACACTCCTGTGAATGCCAGTTCCATTGTGATATACAGTTTGGTTGATTAACAAATACCAAAGAATATTCTCTACCATTTATTCTTGGACAACAACGAAAATGTTCGGTCGAGGAAGAATCCCAACAGCTCTTTCAACTTTTAACTCCGTCGATTTCCATACAGCTTCTACACCATTTAACTCCTTCCTCTCCCTCCCTCTATTTCTCTATGTGTGTATGTGTACATTGGGTGTGTATATATATATATGGTGTGTGTGTGTGTGTGTGTGTGCGTGTGCGAGCGCGCAATGTGTCTGTGTAATGAGACTGCATATATATCTGCATATATATATGGATGTGTGTGTACATATGAGGTTCATGTGTACATGCATGCATATATGTGTAGATGGGTGTACACACACACACACACACACATATGTATATATATATATAAACATATATCTGTATAACTCTCTCTCTCTCTATCTATCTGTCTGTCTGTCTGTCTGTCTATCTATACAGCTATATATCTATATCTCTCTCTATATATACACATCCCCACACAAATAAATGTCTGTGTGTGCTTTTCTTTCTTTCTCTCTCTGTCTCTATCCTCTACGCCTCTTCCTCTTCGATCTCCCATTCTTACTCTACTACAATACTCGTTTTGCTGTGTTTGTCTGCGAGTTGCATTCTCGTTTTCGGTTTTCCTCTCCGCCTATTCTTCTCCCTCTCCAACACCACTCCGACTCCTTTGGCCTCTTCTGTCTTTTGTTCCTTTTGTTCTTAAATATATTGGTTCTTGCCAACAGTCCACGACCAGACTGTTGCGGTGAGCTGGCTTCAACGTTGCAGTGAGCGTCTGTGAAGGCCTCTCCATCCAAGTACATACGTACTTGGATGGATATGTGTGTGTGTGTGTGTGTGTGTGTATGTGTGTGTGTGTTTGTGTGCATGTGTGTGTGCATGTTATTTTTAGGGATCGTACTATAGAGTGAAACAAATTTGATTTCATCAAAACTTTGAAAGAAATGATAATTGTAATAATAATAATAATGATGATGATGATATAATAATAATAATAATAATAATAATAATTCTTTCTACTAAAGGCACAAGGCCTGAAATTTGGGTAAGGAGACCTTAATACTCAACTGGTGCTTATTTATCAACCGCGAGAGGATGAAAGGCAAAGTTGATCTCGATGGAATTTGAACTCAGAACATAAAGACGGATGAAATGCCGCTAACCTTTTTCCCCACCATGCTAACCACTCTGTCAGCTTGCCAACTTATTATTGTTGTTGTTAATAATAATAATATAATAATAATAATAATAATAATTGTTATGTATTCAGACAAATACATAAAAAACACCAGGACTTACAACACATATAACATCAGAAATTGCACTACTAGGCACTGCACACATCCTACGCAGAACACTTTCCATACAATAACCATCAGAGCATCACAAAAATCACAGCACTACCCAAGGCACACAGAGCTGCGCTCGGTAGTGAAGTGAAAGCACGCTATAAAAATAAAACTACTGAATAATATAATAATAATAATAATAATAATAATAATAATAATAATAATTGTTTCTGGTATTACTGGTTTCTCATTTCGTTTCAATACCTCGATATAAAAACAATGCTGGGCATAATCGAATAAGGGACTGATTTCATGAAAACTTCATCAATAATCGATCTGAACTTCGAAGTCACTGTCACCACCCTTCTTCTAAATGTACAATATGTACTCTACAAAATGAATTGAGAACATCCTTCAACTGAATGTAAAATTGCTTTTTATTATAAATCGACAAAACAAATAGTACTGTATGCGCGCGTGCAGTATATATATATATAATATATATATATATATATAAGTTATTTTACACACATCCATGTGAAATACAACGCGTGTGCAGTTACACATGAGAAGAACTGGGATTCTCGGAGTAGAAATTGATAAATGGAAGAGAATGGCATTATTTGTAAAGAAATATATTGAGTGTGTGTGCGTGTGAGAGATCGATCTATCTATCTATCTATCTATCTATCTATCTATCTATCTATCTATCTATCTATCTATCTATCTATCTATCTATCTATCTATCTATCTATCTACCTACCTACCTACCTACCTACCTACCTACCTATCTACCTACATACCTATATATATATATATATATATAATAACAAATTAATAAATAAAACATATGCATAGATAGATAGATAGATAGATAGATATATAGATAGATAGATAGATAGATAGATAGATAGATAGATAGATAGATAGATAGATAGATAGATAGATAGATAGATATGCGAGAAGGTGAGAGACTCAGCAAGTAAGAACTGTTTTGCAGGGTACTGTGAAATATCTAAGAAATATTATGGTAAACTAGTTTGCTATAATTAAGGAGCCACACCAGGCAACGCCTGCTGAGTGATAGATCGTCAGTTGCCTACGACAACGACGACATGTACATGGCTGCACGTGTAACGTAGACAACGTGTGTGTTATAGACTTTTACATTTACAGACAAACATACATGTATGGAGTTTGATTTTATGTTATCAAAACGCATACAATCTTCAATATATATATATGCAATGTATATGTACAATAATCCCTCGAAATATCGCGGATCACCTATCACGGTTCATCAATTTTGATTTATTATTCAAGCTTAAGTAGATTCCCCTGTAGTGTTATTTTGCATTTATAATGAAATAAATATATGCAAATTACGATAACAATCATAATAAAATAAAGTACTATTTCTACTTCGCGGCTTTTTACCTATCGCGGGGCGCTTTTGAACCGTAGCACGTGCGATAGTCGAGGGATCACTGTACTGATATCAATCTAGAACGCTAACAGATTTTTTTATGATCATGAAATATTTCACGTATCATTTAAGTGTGTGTGTGTGTATATATATATATATAATATATTATATATAACTATATATATATATATATTATATAATATAATATATATATATATATATGTATGCATATATATATATATATATATATATATATTATATATATATAATATACATGACATCGTCATTGTATCATATATCCGAAAAGGAAAACACTACTAAAGCATTGAGCAATAAGGTGCTTATATGTAGTTAAGACTATGTCCAGTCATAAAGTGACCGATGGTTATGCATCCACAAAGGGCTTAAGCTCAGTGGACATATAATATAGGTAGGCAAAAAAACCTTTGCTGCATCCTTTTGAAGCTCACCTGCTTATTCCGTTATTTCAACCCAGTATGTTGTTGTTCTTGTTTTATTGGTGTGAGGTGTGTATTACTGTTGAAAGTTCTGGAAATATTGTTTGTAGAATTATCATATATCGAATTAGCAAGATGGAAAATGTTGTTTTGCGTATTATTTATTTTTCATTATATATGTTTCATTTGCAAATAGGAATCAAAAGAATAAACATCTATGGAATTTCTCATCTATTAGCAAAGAAACAAGTGAAAATGTGTAATGGGTGGGGTGGGGTAAATACGCATTTGTTTTCCAATTTCCTGTTCTTTTACACACACAAAATATATACGTTGACGATAATATATATATATATATATATATATATATATATATATATATATATATATGAATTTTTTAAAAAGGATAACAAACTACTAAGGCAAGGCATCTCAGGTCGTACATGCTATTAGATCAAAAATTATTAAGCAATATGAAGTCTTACAACTGTCTTGGAATGTCCCAAAAGCATGTGGAATATCCCATCATCAGAGACAGATGGTGAGAACGTGAAAGAGTATAGATTACGGAAACGTGTAGTACCACACACACACACACACACACACACACACACACACATATATATATATATATATATATATATATATATATATGAATGTATGTAATGTGTATATGTATATAAATATGTGTATATATATGTATGTGTATGTATATGTATACATATATATATATACATATGATGTGTATGTGCGTATATTTTGTGCTGTAGAAGTAAATCTAAGAAGGCAAAACACACCACTGGCTAAATACTCATTCCTATCCTCCATATCATCTTTATCTTCGCCAAAATAATCGTCATCATCATCATCATCAGCAGCAGCAGCAGCAGTAGCAGCAGCAGCAGTAGCAGCAGCAGCAGTAGCAGCAGCAGCAGTAGCAGCAACAGCAGCCCGAAATTGATGCTGCCACTAATGCAACATCAATAAGACAATATGAAAATAAAAGGACAAAATCAAAAAGCAGCTACAACTACAACAACAAAAGTCAATATAAACTACGACAACTTTGACGCGAACGAGATCGTCGACAAACGTAAACGACGGCAACGCCACCATCACAACGACAACAACTACAACAACAACAATAGTCAGTATACGAAAGACAACCAAAAGA
>NW_021824079.1:10000-19977 GCF_006345805.1 Octopus sinensis | reverse complement strand
GCTTCGTAAAGATGGAAGTCTATAGCAAGTATGTCGCGAATGAATGATCATGTTAAACGAGAATATAAAAAGGAGAAAGCAAAGTCTTCAGTGTGAGTATATGGTTTGTGGGGTCGAACGCATCCTCCGTTTCTTTTTTTTTTTGTAAATCACTCGTTCTCGTTGAATTGTATATATTTTAATTGTTTGTTTATTCATATGTTTCGTCTCATTCGATACCCTGACCCCAATGTTTGTTTTGCCCGTCCTCGTATCGTCCCCTCTTTTTCTCAACCTCATGGTTAATAAAGAAACTGGCTTGGTAGCAGAGTTGTGTGTGATAGCATGTTGATTTAGCCGTCATCCTTTAAATCAGTGATTCCCAAACTTTTTCAGGGTGCCGCCCCCTTGGTTCTAAAGCCTCATTCATAGTGCCCCCCGCCAGACATAAAATATTTTCTGCAGCAAATTCAAAACAACTGTATTTCCCAAATAAAATTTAACCAGGCGCAGGAGTGGCTGTGTGGTAAGTAGCTTGCTTACCAACCACACAACCACTGTTCAGTCCGACTGCGTGGCACCTTGGGCAAGTGTCTTCTACTATAGACTCGAGCCGACCAAAGGCTTGTGAGTGGATTTGGTAGACGGAAACTGAAAGAAGTCCGTCGTATATATATATGTATATATATATATATATATATATGTGTGTTTTTGTCCCCACCCCCCAACATCGCTTGACAACTGATGCTGGTGTGTTTACGTCCCGTAACTTAGCAGTTCGGCAAAAAGAGACCAATAGAATAAGTACAAGGCTTACAAAGAATAAATCCTGGGGGCGATTTCCTGGACTAAATTCGATACTCCAGCATGGCCGCAGTCAAATGACTGAAACAAGTAAAAAAGAGTAAAAGACAGTAATTAACCCTTTATTTTATTTGGTTTTATTTTTACAACCATTGCCCCATTTTGGTCACCCCATTATCGCCCCATTTTTCTTCAAAGCCCTCCGGGATCTTTATACCTATTTCTTTATTACCCACAAGGGGCTAAACACAGAGGGGACAAACAAGGACAGACATAGGTATTAAGTCGATTACATCGATCCCAGTGCGCAACTGGTACTTAATTTTTCGACCCCGAAAGGATGAAAGGCAAAGTCGACCTCGGCGGAATTTGAACTCACAACGTAACGCAGACGAAATACCGCTAAGCATTTCGCCCGGCGTGCTAACGTTTCTGCCAGCTCGCCGCCTATAAAGAGCCCTCCAGGATCTTTATACCGCCCCCAGAGGGGCAGTACAGCCTACTTTGGGAACCACTGCTTTAAATCTGTAAGTAGGTCTTGCAGACTTTTATAGATTTCGTGATGTTTTGCAGAATATGAATTAAGGATTTGCATTCCTCTCAACCAAGATTCCAAGTTCAGCCATACTTTGCTCCAGATGGGTTGGTATTTATCCTGTTGCTCCCATAATAATGGGTATAAAGCTGAAAGTACATCTTGGATACTGGATTTGCAGACTCTTTATCAATGGTCCGCAGGTGACCTCTTTTTCACGTATTTTTCTGACAATATTCGTGTCCAATGGTCAATATGCCTGAATGAAATTCAAAAAAAAAAAAATCGAGTCTTGTAGTTCACTGCCTCAAGCTGATTCTAACTAAACTTCTCCCTAAAGATACGCATGTATACGAAATACTCAGCCATTCTCACTTTTATATTCATCAGTTTAAAACCCGTCCCTTTATATATTACATAACGTCTTGCACTCGCCCACTCGTCGTTGTATAACGTATCCCTCCATCCCTCCCTACGTCTCTCTAAGCCCCATGTTCAACATGGTTCGCATTTTATTGCATCTTTTCAAGCACTCGTGTCAAATAAAGAAGAGATTATCATCACCATTGTTGTTGTTACTACTACTACTACTACTACTACTACTACTACTACTACAACTACTACTACAACTACTACTACTACTACTACTACTACTACTACTACTACTGACGTTGATAATAATAATAATAATAATAATAATAATAATAATAATAATAATAAAATAATTTGTTTCTTTACTAACCACAAGGGGCTAAACATAGAGGGGGCAAACAAGGACAGACAAACGGATTAAGTCGATTATATCCCCCCCCCCCAGTGCGCAACTGGTACTTAATTTATCGACCCCGAAAAAATGAAAGGCAAAGTCGACCTCGGCGGAATTTGAACTCAGAACATAACAGGCAGACGAAATACGATGATGATGATGACGATGATGATGATATAATAATAATAATAATAATAATAATAATAATAATAATAACAATAACAATAATAATAACAACAATAATAATAATAACAATAACAATAATAACAATAATAATAATAATAATAATAATAATAACAACAATAATAATAACAACAACAACAATAATAATAATAATAATAATGATAATAATAATAATAACAACAACAACAATAATAGTATTGCTACGATAACATCTAGTACGGCTATTGCTGCTGCTACTGCTGCTGCTACTACTGTTAGTATTATCACACAAAAATCTCTGTGACGAAACCCATTCGCTTTTATCATCGTCTTATTACCTGATTAGATAAGCGTGATAAAATATTATCAGCTTAGATATTAACTCACCTGAATTCGTGCGAATCTGTCTATATGCATGCATATACAGGTGTATGAGAGTGTGTGAATATGCGAGGGGGCTTGGGTATGTGTGCATATGCAGGTATGTCTAAGTGTGTGCTTAGTGGTTTTGTGTGTGTGTATGCGTGTGTTTGTGTATGAATATACACATGTGTATGAGTGTGTGTTGTGTGTGTGTGTTTATATATTCGTATGTGTGTTTATATATTCGTGTGTGGGTTTATATATTCGTGTGTGTGTGTGTGTGTGTGTGTGTGTGTGTGTGTGTGTGATTTCGGTTGAACAGTAGAGGATCAGCGACCAACGTTTGAATGACGTTGAAGACAGATTAAGGTAAAAATGAAAATAAAAAGGATTAAGAAAGACCTGGCAAGGACGGGGGTAGACTACCGAGGGGTAGAAGCAGCAACAGCAGCAACAGCAGCAACATTGGTGGCAGTGATGGTAGTGGTGGTGGTGGTGGTGGTGGTGGTGGTGGTTGTGTAACTAATAAAATGAAGCCATTACCATTATCGTCACTATCATAATCATCATGGTCGCTACCATCATTCCCGCCATAATTATCAGCGATGTACGAACGCGCGCGTATATGTATGAGTGTGCATGCGCATGTATGTGTTCCTGTGTTTGTTATTTCTTTATTGCCCACAGGGGGCTAAACACAGAGAGGGGACAAACAAGGACAGACAAATAGATTAAGTCGATTACATCGACCCCAGTGCGTAACTGTTACTTATTTAATCGACCCCGAAAGGATGAAAGGCAATGTCGACCTCGGCGAAATTTGAACTCAGAACGTAAAGACAGACGAAATACCACCGCTAAGCATTCCGCCCGGCGTGCTAACGTTTATTATTTCTTTATTGCCCACAGAGGCTAAATATAGAGAGGACAAACAAGGACAGACATAGGTATTAAGTCGATTACATCGACCCCAGTGCGTAACTGTTTCTTATTTAATCGACCCCGAAAGGATGAAAGGCAAAGTCGACCTTGACGGAATTTGAACTCAGAACCTAACGGCAGACGAAATACCTATTTCTTTACTACCCACATGGGGCTAAACATAGAGGGGAAAAACAAGGACAGACATAGGTATTAAGTCGATTACAACGACCCCAGTGCGTAACTGGTACTTAATTTATCGACCCCGAAAGGATGAAAGGCAAAGTCGACCTTGGCGGAATTTGAATTCAGAATGTAACGGCAGACGAAATACCTATTTCTTTACTACCCACATGGGGCTAAACATAGAGGGGAAAAACAAGGACAGACATAGGTATTAAGTCGATTACAACGACCCCAGTGCGTAATTGGTACTTAATTTATCGACCCCGAAAGGATGAAAGGCAAAGTCGACCTTGACGGAATTTGAACTCAGAACGTAGGGGCAGACGAAATACCGCTAAGCATTCCGCCCGGCGTGCTAACGTTTCTGCCGTGTGTATGTAAGTGAGTGTGTGTGTATGTGTATGTGAATAAGTGAGAGTGTGTGTATGTGTGTGTGCATGCATGTGTGTGTATGTGTGTGTGCGCCCGCGTGGGTTTGCATGTGTGTGCCTGTGTGTATGTATGTTTGTGATATTTAATACGTGATGAAGTTTTAATCGGAAGCACATAAAGCAGTGCTGAATAAAAAGCTATTATCTACAAAGACATTTAATACGTTCTTGCGTTTTTTTCTTTTTGGACATGGAAAGTCAATACGCTGCGCATGTTATCTCGAGGGAATACATTCTCTTAAACCTACCGCCAGTCTGTTGACGTCATTCTGGCGACATCATTCATGGCCTAATGATACGCTTACGATCACATATGAGAATTTTTTGACCCACGTGAGAATTTTTTACTTCTCAGGTCAAATTGTGCAGGATATTGCCTTTGTACATCCGGTTGTTCACGAACATACTCTTTTTACTCTTTTACTCTTTTACTTGTTTCAGTCATTTGACTGCGGCCATGCTGGAGCACCGCCTTTAATCGAGCAACTCGACCCCGGGACTTATTCTTTTCTAAGCCCAGTACTTATTCTATCGGTCTCTTTTGCCGAACCGCTAAGTAACGGGGACGTAAACACACCAGCATCGGTTGTCAAGCAATGCTAGGGGACAAACACACACACGCACATATATATTATACATATATACGACGGACTTCTTTCAGTTTCCGTCTACCAAATCCACTCACAAGGCTTTGGTCGGCCCGAGGCTATAGTAGAAGACACTTGCCCAAGGTTCCACGCAGTGGGACTGAACCCGGAATGATGTGGTTGGTAGACAAGCTACTTACCACACAGCCACTCTTGCGCCTATTAACTATTAACTATCACTGTCAAAGACGGCGAGCTGGCCGAATCGTTAGCACGCCAGGCGAAATGCGTAGCCGTATTTCGTCTGCCGTTACGTTCTGAGTTCAAATTCCACCGAGGTCGACTTTGCCTTTCATCCTTTCGGGGTCGATAAATTAAGTACCAGTTATGCACTTGGGTCGATGTAATCGGCTTAATCCGTTTGTCTGTCCTTGTTTGTCCTCTGTGTTTAGCCCCTTGTGGGTAGTAAAGATTATGTTAACTATCACTGTCAAAGTCCTTCCCGAGCAATAGACTCATAAAGCTTTTCTTGGATTCTGTAGCACAGATAGCCCACATCACCCCCACGTCACTCCCCCCCCCCCATCACAGAATAGAATGCCAGGATTTCGCAGAGTTACTCATATTTGCCAGCTGAGTGGACTGCAACGTTGTGAAATGAAGTGTTTTGCTTAAGAATATAACGCATCACCCGGTCAAGGAATCGAAACCACAATCTTACGATTATGAGTGTGACACCCTAACCACTCCACAACTCACGCGCCTCCACACAACTATACTTCAGTCAACGCAGTTTGTGTGCCTCTAAGTGATACTTTAACATGTCTTAAATATCACATACACAAACACACACACACAGAGGACCACACACACACAGTCACGCATATACAGATAGATAGATAGATAGATAGATAGATAGATAGATAGATAGATAGATAGATAGATAGATAGATAGATAGATAGATAGATAGATAGATAGATAGATAGATACAAACGCGTATATGTATATATATATATGTGTGTGTGTTCTAATGTATATCCAGAAGAAAGGTGTATACATACACACATATACATACACAAACACACACAAAGAAAGAAATAGATATGCCGTATCATTTTCCTCTGTGGAGAGGACACAGTCGTACGGCCGACCACGAGCTGACCGAGTTCTATATACAGATTCTATGCTGCTTCTATATACGGCGGAGGTTCAGAAATAGATCAGCTAGTGACCCACAGAGACATGGAGTGGCGCGTGACTATTCTCTGATTCGTTGAATTTGTAGACCCTTTCTTTCCCCACTCTCCTGTCATCCTGGGACCCGAACATAGATTTTGTCCTGCCTTGCTAAATCTATCTCTGGGACTCTAATTACATATCAATGTACAACGCGTTACATATCATTAAGGCGGTGAGCTGGAGGAATCGTAAGCGCCCCGGATAAAATGCTTTGTGGAATTTCGTATGTCATTACGCTCTGAGTTGAAATTCCGCTGAGATCGACTTTGTCCTTCATCCTTTCGGGTTCCATAAAATAAGTACCCGTCTCCTGAAATTGCTGGCCTTGTGCCATAATTCGAAACCAATATATTAAATCTCACTAAGATGGTGAGCTGGCAGAATCGTTAGTACAAGGGACAAAATGCTCCGCGGTATTTCGTCCGTCTTCGCGTACTGAGATCAAATTCCGCCGTAGTCGACTTTCCATGCTTTCAGGGAAAGCAAAACAAGTACTAGTTGAGCAAAGTGGTCGATGTAATCGACTTGGCTCCATCCCTCGAAAATGCCCCTTGTGCCAAAAATTTGAAAACAATGTATTAAATATCAAGGTACATAACTAAATCTTCAAGTGTACGCGGAAGCAACATGTTACAACCAGATAGAGAGACGCAGAGAACTGGATCTTTCCAATGGTGATCAAACAACTTGAGTTGTTGCATAAACCGAAAAATCTCAGAGAAAAAACATTGAATACTTGGGACATGGACAAAGAAGAACCAAAATATATTGAATTATGAACGAGGGTGCTCCATCTTGGAATGACCCCGTCTTGTATAATAATCGTTTATACTAAAGGCACAAGGCCTGAAATTTGGGGCGTGGGGACTAGTCGATTACAACAACCCCGGTGTTTCACTGGTACTTAATTTATCGAATCCGAAAGAATGAAATGCAAAGTTGACCTCGGCGGAATTTGAACTCAGAATGTAGCGATGGTCGAAATACCTATTTCTTTACTACCCACAAGGGGCTAGACAGAAAGGGGACAAACAAGGACAGACAAACGGATTAAGTCGATTATATCGACCTCAGTGCGTAGCTGGTACTTAATTTATCGACCCCGAAAGGATGAAAGGCAAAGTTGACCTAGGCGGAATTTGAACTCAGAACGTAGCGATGATCGAAATACCTATTTCTTTACTATCCACAAAGGGCAAAACACAGAGAGGAAAAACAAGGACAGACAAACGGATTAAGTTGATTATATCGACACCAGTGCGTAACTGGTACTTAATTTATCGACCTCGATAGGATGAAAAGCAAATCGACCTCGGCGGAATTTGAACTCAGAACGTAACGGCAGACGAAATACCTCTAATCATTTCGTCCGGCGTGCTAACGAGTCTGCCAGCTCGAAATATAACACTTTTTTCTTCATTTATATATACAGCGTGTTTCGGCATAGATTCGGACGATTTTTTTTACGTCTCCTGTTTTCAGGAAGAACTCAGTGTATTGAGCACTCAGCGGCGTTGGAGAGCATAAAGATTTGTTGTAGTTGAGAAAATGTAAACTGTCATGGAGGCCAGTACGCATGGATAGATAGATAGATAGATAGATAGATAGATAGATAGATAGATAGATAGATAGATAGATAGATAGATAGATAGATATGTTTCTTTATTAGCCACACAGGGCTGCACACAGATAGAACAAATTACAAGGTAGAGCTTTTCTTTTGAAGGTTTAAAAAAAAAAAAAAGGAAGGGGGGAGTTTCGATCAAAAGGGATCGTAAAAGGAGAGAAAGAGGACAAAAAAAAGGGGGGTTAAAAAAAAGGGGGAGAGGAAAAAAAATTGATCAATAGGGATCGTTATCACAGAAATGTCAATATGAAGTGTAAAGGGGAGGACAGGTGAGGTTTACCCGTGGAAAGAAAAGCCTACGGAAAAGACCACGGTAACCTCGGTCAATGAAGTCACATTCAAGGTGGCTTCGTCATTCATACGTGCCATTCTTGCTACATTCACCCATCTTTTTTTAAAACATTCACTAGACAAAACTTGCCTCTCTACTCTCACTTTCCTTTTCAAGTGGTACTTGAAGAAGTTGATGAGAGATTGACCAGAGAGGAAAGTGTTTGTCTCCAATCCTTTCAGACGCGTCCACCAGATACATTCCTTCGCCATAGCCACAAGGATGATGAAATAGCTCTTCCTTCCGTTTGAAGGAAGGAGGGCGTGACAATATTGACGATAGACTCAGCTGAAAAACCGACTCGTCCCACACGTGACAGCAGTGTTCGACATAAGCCCACAGGTTGGAAATTGTTGGACACTGAACGAGTGCGTGCAGAACGGTTTCGTCGCTCTGACCGCATCTCGGGCAGGTCGGCCCCGTGTTTCTCGAGCCGTGTCTGTAGACCTTATCCCGAACGGGTAGCGCTTCTCGGTAGCACTGCCAGGCCAGGGAATCTCTGGAAGTTGTCCATGGGCCCTGGCCCGAAAGTCGTCCTGAACAGGGGGTCAGGTACTCCTCGTCGACGTCCAGGTTTGCCCGAGCTCGTCGTCGTACCTCCCCTCCACTAAACCCCTATAGAATGCTTTGGTTGTGTTGAAGTCACTTAAGGTCGACCCAGGACGGCAGAGTTGCTTGAGAGCAACGCGACACTCGCGGTGCCATTCGCCCTTCCTCGGCCTCTTTTTGATCCACGACTGCAGTTCGGTCATGGAGACGAGCTGCGGGAAAGCGTGCCTCACAAACGGCGACCACACCTGTTCACCGTCGTCTACATAGAGCCAGAGATGTCGCAGTCTCAGCGCGTGTTGCGCATCATCAACCACGGCATGCCCAGCCCTCCTTTTAACGGGTGTTGACAGCAAATGGATCGCCTGACCATCGGGACGCATCCTTTCCACAAGAAGCGAAAGAGGATGCGTTGTAGTTTGGTTGATGGTAGGGTCGGACAAGGTACGACGGTCAGGCGGTAGTAGATGACGGACGCGATGTACGTGTTCGGCACACCTCCGCTCGACCTTTTAGGGACAGTTTCCTCTCTCGGCCATTGCCGGGCGAGAGTGACCACCCTACTCGTTATCTCGTTCCAGTTCTTCTCCACTTGGAGGTCCGGACCAACCAGACCCGAGCAACTCAAAGGGCCGTCGGTCCAGCGTCCCACGACGGAGGCGCTGGTGGACGGCATGGGCTTGCTTCTCCAGGTGCCCTAGTCGCAAGCCCACTGACTTTTCCCGGTTGATTTTCGCTCCTGTCACCGCCTTCGTAGTTTTTCAGTGTCTCGCCGACCAGCTCGATGTGCTCGTGGCTAGACACTATGACGGTGACGTCGTCCGCGTATGCAGACACGCTCGTCCCGCATCCCAATCTCGCGCGGATGCCCCTTAGAGTCACCAGCTTCCGCAGTAGTGGCTCAAGAGTCAATACGTATAGAAGCGCCGAGAGGGGGCATCCCTGACGGACCGAACGTGCAATGTCGAAAGGTCTCGATAGATGTCCATTTACGCGAATTACCGAACGGATGCCTCTGTACAAGGCAGCTATCCAGCCGCGGAAGACGGGACCGAAACCAGCCGCTCTCAGGACTGCCTCCAAGTATATATGGTCTACCCTATCAAAGGCTTTCGATTGATCCAAGTTGATCAGGGCCCCACCCATGCCAGGTTCGTTAACTACCCTGTCTATGATGTAGCGCATCAGATGGAGGTCATGGATGGTCCGGCCTGGCACGGGCCATGTTTGCGCCTTTGTCGACCAGTTTCTCGATGACAGCGCCAACCTCTTGGCTAGCACCTTGGCCAAAATTTTCAAGTCTGCATAAGCAGAGTGATGGGCCTAAAGTTATCTATTACATTTCCCTTGTTTAGATCTTTCTTCAGCAGTGTTACGGCTCCTCGGCTCACAAAACCAGGAATGCTCCCGTTTTGCTGCCAGTTGCAGTACACCGCCGCCAAGAGATCTCCAAACAAGTCTGGCATACAATTGTAAAGCTCGTAGGGTAGACCATC
>NW_021824078.1:0-21497 GCF_006345805.1 Octopus sinensis | reverse complement strand
ATATATATATATATATATATATATATATATATATATATATATATATATATACATATATACATTATATATATGTGTATGTATATGTGTGTGTGTTGTGTGTGTTTGTGTTTGCTTATGCATATATATATCATTTATATCATACATGCATGTATATATATATATATAATCATACTTAAACACACATTTCTATCGAGGCTGGCCGTTGCCTAGAAGCAATAGCATTCTTTACAATGTTTGTGGAAAGACCTGTATGTAATGGAGAACAAGTTTTGGCCCATAATTCCCGATGCCGAAAGTGCTGTTCTTTTTGTATACTCGATCCATCTCTTTGTTTTTTTTTTTTAAATTTTTTACACAGTTTTGGATCTTTAGTAGGCAGAGAGACTTAAATTATAAAAGCTTTATAAATTACTGATTTTATATATTTTTAAATAATAGTATTTACATTTGTCTAAACATGCAATATTTGTTGACTCAAAAAATGTCTGTAGATAAACTGATGTACAAAGTCAATACAAGGTTTAAGTGGAGCTGCATAATGTGTAAATAATCCCTTCTACTATGGGGGAGAGGACTAGTCGATTATATCGACCCCAGTGTTTCACTGGTACTTAATTTATGAAGGGTGGCGAGCTGGCAGAAACGTTAGCACGCCGGGCGAAATGCTTAGCAGTATTTCGTCTGCCGCTACGTTCTGAGTTCAAATTCCGCCGAGGTCGACTTTACCTTTCATCCGTTTGGGGTCGATTAAATAAGTACCAGTTACGCACTGGGGTCGATGTAATCGACTTAATCCGTTTGTCTGTCCCTGTTTGTCCTCTCTGTGTTTAGCCCCTTGTGGGTAGTAAAGAAATAGGTACTTAATTTATCGACCCAGAAATGATGAAAAGTAAAGTCGACCTCGACGGAATTTGAACTCAGAATGTAGAAACAGGCGAAATACCTATTTCTTTATTACCCACAAGGGGCTAAACAAGGACAGACATAGGTATTAAGTCGATTACATCGACCCCAGTGCGTAACTGGTACTTAATTTATCGACCCCGAAAGGATGAAAGGTAAAGTCGACCTCGACGGAATTTGAACTCAGGATGTAGAAACAGGCGAAATACCGCTAAGCATTTCGTCCAGCATGCTAACGAGTCTGCCATTGGTCAATTTATATACACATATAATTCAGGGGAGGAAATTTGTCTTATCCTGTCATATTTCCACCTGGGTTTGTATGTGTAGAATGTGTGGGGTATTTATGTTTTTGTGGTTTGGAGTTCTTGAGGTAATGACACAAAACTGCTCCCCCAGATAAACGGTGTATTGTTCTTTATTACAAAGCGAAGTATTTCCATACAGTTTTTTTTAAAATCGTAGACTCATCGTAGACGCGCGCTAATACCCAGAAGGGCTCGATATGAATCACGACTATAAGATACCCGCTTTTGGTTAAACTGCACCGCAAAATGTGGGAGTAGTTAGGAATCTAAATCGTAGGAGACAGACAGCACACAACCTCACTTTTATATATATAGATGTCAACCTTGAGCTAAACATCCCATTTTTTTTATATAGATATAATGTACCTAGGACTACATTATCCAATATGCTAATCCTCTTATTATAAGATGGTTGTGTCACGTTTTCATAATGTTTTTGTGTCACTGTACAAAGAATAATGAGGGTGTTTCGGGGATTGAGCACTCATGCTGTTGCTGTACAGAAGTGTATACTGTCGCAGTTTTTTGTATGGTTTAATCTCACAACTGCGCTCTTTTAGCCGTTCAATAATCAATGGTATTTCAGTCGTGACCATCCCGTCCTTTTAGGTTCTCTTTTACTCTTTTACTCTTTTACTTGTTTCAGTCATTTGACTGCCTGCGGCCATGCTGGAGCACCGCCTTTTAGTCGAGCAAATCGACCCCAGGACTTATTCGTTGTAAGCCTAGTACTTATTCTATCGGTCTCTTTTGCCGAACTGCTTAGTTACTGGGACGTGAACACACCAGCATTGGTCGTCAAGCGATGTTGGTGGGGGGGGGGGGGGGTAAACACAAACATACAAACACATTCACACACACATACATACATACATACATACATACATACATACATACATACACACACACACACACACACACGTATATATATATATATATATATATATATATATATATATATTCGACGGGCTTCTTTCAGTTTCCATCTAACAAATCCACTCACAAGGCTTTGGTCGGCCCGAAGCTATAGTAGAAGACACTTGCCCAAGGTGCCACGCAGTGGAACTGAATCTGGAACCATGTGGTTCGTAAGCAAGCTACTTACCACACAGCCTCTCCTAGGCCTATAGAATTCATTCATTTAGAATTATATTATCTAATGTGTACTTCCTTGATTAACACTGTGAAGATTTATTTGAAAGTTATGTGGCTGCTATTTCTAGCAGGCCGAACAATTATTGCAGAGGTGCCACCGTTAACTGATTTTATTAGACAAAAGAGCGAGGAGACTTGACCTGTCCAGACGGTCAACCCTTTAATAATTGCTTTCTTTTAGTACTTTTAGTAATTGTTACATACCTAATAAATAAGGAGCTTTCTCTATTATAGTATAGAAGAATGATGTACGCAGGATCGGTTTGAAACCACTTAGACAGACTTGTTCAAATTGAGCCTCGCGCTAAGAGAGAACCCCGCGTACACGCTCGAGCAGAGGATGCAATAATGAATTTTAAGTATATCATTGTGACTACTGGTGGAGTCTCAAGCCCTCATTGTTTTTTGGCTGGGACTGGTTTACTATATGAAACATGAAACATCAATTTTCAGCTTTTGTAGAGCAGAGGGCCCCACGGGCAATTCTCTAATTGGGCCCCGCCTTTCCTAACGCCAGCACTGTATGTATGTCAACGAATGGCTATGAATGATAAGCGACAATGAATGTCTATAAATGACTATAAACGTCTGTGAATGACTAATGAATGTTCACGAATGACTAATGAATGTTTATGAATGACTAAATGCTTATGAATGACTAAATGTTTATGAATGACTATGAATTATGTACATCTATGAATTTCTATCAATGTCAATGAATGATTGGATATTTTTGAACGACATTCATCCCATCTTATCTTGACCTCTTTTAAGCAGCCTTCTTCTTGACATAATCCCCAAGCATCAGATTAACGTCCAGAAAAACACTAATGAGTGGATTAACAGATTATTTTGGTAATTTTGCGTAAATTATAGTGCAAATATATTCCTAACTTTCTATATTTAGAACAAAGATCGATAATGAAACAGTTAAAGCTCGTAACGGGTACTTCTATGTGATTAATCGACCAGCTTGAAATAGCAACAAAATCTTTCTTAAACCATACACAACCATCTTATAATAAGAGGATTAGCATATTGGATAGTGTAGTCCTAGGTACATTATATCTATATATTAAAAGAAATGGGATGTTTAGCTCAAGGTTGACATCTATATATATAAAAGTGAGGTTGTGTGGTGTCTGTCTCCTACGATTTAGATTCCTAACTACTCCCACATTTTGCGGTGCAGTGTAACCAAAAGCGGGTATCTTATAGTCGTGATTCATATCGAGCCCTTCTGGGTATTAGCGCGCGTCTACGATGAGTCTACGATTTAAAAAAAAAATTACCATAATTTTTTCCTATTTTTAATGCATTTTTGGCATATATAAGGGAAGTAACTCTCTAAAAATGTATTATTAAATCTCAGAACGTAAAAAGCTACAGTAACTCCCCCCCCTTTGTGGTTAGCCATATTGAGATGGTTATTATACTTTACATCTCTAAAAATGCTTATATAGTTATTTCCCTTACAAACCCGAGCAACGCCGGGCGATACTGCTAGTTGGTTTATACAACAATAACAGCTTTATACTCCACTTCTTATCATCCTGTACAACACTAACATATGTGTGATCCTCCACTTGGTTATACGACCTGCTTGAAATAGCACCTAGATGAGGGTGTGCTGAAAAGTTCCTGACTTTGGGGGAAAAGAAAATATAGGAGGATGAGTTAATTATGATTTTATTCAGCATATTCCCCTATCAGATTCACACACTTACTGCAGCGGTCCTTCAATTTTTCTAAGCCCTGTATAAGAACTCGGAAAGTTGGGCCTCCAACCAGGCCTTTCACGACACTCTCAAAGCCAAGAACTTTTTAGCATCCCCTCGTAATTCTCTCAGATCACATCCCACTGTGTTTTAAAATAAAGAACGCTTTAAATGATGGATTACTAGTGGCGTTTGTGTGCTTGCTTTTATAACTATCCAGAAGGATAGATATATCATTGAGAACACTAGATTTAGTTGGTGGTCTGGTTATCTCTATTCTAGCTTTTGGTGAAGTAGAAGAGGTTAAAAAGGGTCAAGTAGTGAAGGCATTATTTCGGCCTAGCTAAAGGCATCTGGAAAATGTAAAACTGCTGTCAGAGAAAAAACTATTGTTCCACCGCGAGGAAAGTTCTGTTGCGGTGTTAATTTAAATTTGGCTATTTTATTTTGATGCATAAATTCATGTTTCTTCAAAATATTGATACGTAGGCGCAGGTTTGGCTGTGTGGTAAGAACTTGTTACTCAACCACATGGTTCCAGGTTCAGTCCCACTTGCGTGGCACATTGGGCAAGTAAAAGAATAGAAAAAAAATCAAAGAATAACGTTAATGATCTTGATTATGTTTTCGATAGGCGTAGGAGTGGCTGTGTGGTAAGTAGCTTGCTTACGAACCACATGATCACGGGTTCAGTCCCACTGTGTGGCAACTTGGGCAAGTGTCTTCTATTACAGCCTCGGGCCGACCAAAGCCTTGTGAGGGGATTTGGTAGACGGAAAATGAAAGAACCCTGTCGTATATATATATACATACATATAAATATATAAATATATATTTATATGTATGTATATGTACATATATATATATATATATATATATATATATATATATATATATATATATTATATATATATATAATATATATATATATAATATATATATATATATATATATATATATATATATGTATGTATGTGTGTGTGTGTGGTGTGTGTGTGTGTGTTTTTGTCCCCCGATGCTGGTGTGTTTATGTCCCGGTAACTTAACGGTTCGGCAAAAGAGAACGATAGAATAAGTACTAAGCTAACAAAGAATAAGTCCTGAGGTCGATTTCCTCGACTAAAGGCGGTGCTCCAGCATGGCCACAGTCAAATGACTGAAACAAGTAAAAGAGTAAAAGAGGTGTCGTTCCAAGGTTAAGGTTGTTTTAAAACGTAACAGTCGAACACATGGTGTGATGCACTGGATAATATAGATTCTATGCAATAACTATACAATATACATACAATTGAATGACTACGAATTATGCACATCAATGACTTTCTATCCATGTCTATGAATGATTGAATTTTTTGAACGACATTCATCTCATGCTATTTTGACCTCAAGTCATGAAATTCCGTTGCGAATGAAATGGTCATTGAATCAGTTCAAAAAGGTTCTTTTTTAAAATAACGATAGCTGGAAGAAGAGTTCAAATTCAGCAAAGGAATTAATCATTTTGGCCGAAAAGGTACTCCTGACCAAACGTTCAAAACAGTCTTTGGTGCTTCTTGGTAAATCCCAAAAGAGAACAGTCCTTGGTTATCCTTGGTAATCTCCACGCGAAAGCAAATAATTTTTGAGGAGGGGCTACACCTCCTCAAAAACACAATTCTCACTGCAAAGTGGGTCTTTACGCTCGACCACAGGCAGGGAAAATGTCCGGAGCAAAGTGGAGTCTATTACTTGCTAAAAAATATTAAATGCAAAGCAATAAACCAGGATAAGATGGACTGGAGAAGCTGGTGACAGCATTCCTGTCAAACAGTTTATGACAAAAAGCCATGACCAAGAGATGTAGATGTGACGCAGAATATACCTGAGCTGAATCGTGCACGGCAATCTATACATTATAAGGAAAAACAAGTTGAAAAGAATCGCACACAATGAGTGCATACCTATTGTGCGTACTCGCGGCCCAGAAAGTTGGTCGTTGACCTTACGCAGTTACAAAAATGAATCGCCACCCAAAACACCACCTTGAACATAACTGACAAGACGAGTAAGCAACCAAGTAAAGCTAAAGAACTCAATGAATGGGAAGTGAAAATGCTGTTAGCCGAGCGCGAACTTCCAAGTTACATCTCGGTGCTTAAAGCGAGGTCCTTACTAATTTTCTGGCCATGATCAGAATTAGCAACGACAACTTGTCTTCGACTGAACTCAGGACTTACAGAGTAAAAGAAATGAAATGTTGTGGCGTGCATTCCGTATCCTAGAATTGTTTGTAGTGTTGGGAAAATAAAATTGGCTTAAACCTGTAAAAAGATATCAAGTCGGAATTCTGGTTTAAGCACTCCCTTCATAACTTTAAAAAAAAATATTTTTGGTATTTTCAGAAAATTTTCGCGAATTTGTCTTCAACACACGGGAATTCGTCCAATTATGAAAAAAAAAAATTTTTTTCTTAAATTTTCACCCCCATCAAATTCCTAAAAGTTCCACTCTTTTTCGAATTATTTAAAAAAATCAGAGTTTAAAATACGGACAGTCCGAATTTTTTGTGTAAATTCCGGCAATGGACCGCTCTTGGGTACATCATTATTCCATAAAATATATTTATAGGGAGAATAATATTGAAAAACATCAATACATAGGCGCAGGAGTGGCTGTGTGGTAAGTAGCTTGCTAACCAACCACATGGTTCCGGGTTCAGTCTTCTGCGTAGCATCTTGGGCAAGTGTCTTCTGCTATAGCCCCAGGCCGACCAATGCCTTGTGAGTAGATTTGGTTGACGGAAACTGAAAGAAGCCTGTCGTATATATGTATATATATATATATATATATATATATATATATATGTATGTATGTGTTTGTGTGTCTGTGTTTGTCCTCCTAGCATTGCTTGACAACCGATGCTGGTGTGTTTACGTCCCCGTCACTTAGCGGTTCGGCAAAAAGAGACCGATAGAATAAGTACTGGGCTTACAAAAGAATAAGTCCCGGGGTCAACTTGCTCGACTAAAGGCGGTGCTCCAGCATGGCCGCAGTCAAAATGACTGAAGCAAGTAGAAAAAGAAAAAAAATGTCAAAGTGACAAGTAAATGAGGAGGATATCAGATAGTTTAAGTACCCCATATAATCCCTGTATAACATTAACAAATTTTTTTGGGGGTATTTTCAGAAAATTATTGCAAATTTGTTCTACACGTGAGAATTCGCACGATTATGACCTCAATCCAAATATACATGAGGTGTTTCTTGGTGAATCTGTATCACAAAATCTTGGAAGTCGAACGTGGTTTGAATATTGGGGTCTGACCTATATGGTTGCGAATCGTGCTTTACAGCACATCAACTATCGTATTACTCACCTTACTAAATCCGGAACCACGTGGTTGGGAAGCAAGCTGCTTCTTCTTACCACACAGTCACGACTGCGCCATATGTGTGTGTGTGTGTGTATATATATATATATATATATATATGGGAGGGACAAACACAGACACAAAGACTCACATAAATACACACATACATACATACATACATACATATATACATACATACATGTATATATATAATACTTCTGTGTATACGATGTTCCTAGCTGTCCCTTTGGGCGAAAACATGAAAACATCATTGCGCCTCTCAAGAGAGTTAAAAAGGCCTAGTTGCGTCCCCTAGACAGTCTGTGGTTTGTGTTTAATACACAAATCGGTTTGCTATGTGTGCTACATATGATTTAATTAACCGATTTTTTCCAGTAATAAAGTATCCTATTGGAATAAAAAGGGCCATATAGCTCCTTGGAGCAGACATGATGCTCGCTGTGAATTAAAAAAAAAATTCCTGCCAATTTGTGAAAGATATTGTCGAAAATATGTCATCTTGAATTTGAACGCGATTTCCCAAAATGGCATGATTTTATCGATTTTTTCTGATGGTAAGGTATTGCATGAAAAACTAACGCCAGAATTAAGTTTCTTAGGGTAACATTAAGCTTCACCATGAGTTTGGTGAAAATCGATTGCAAGTTGCGAAAACTACAACAGAAAATGTGTTGCATATAAAAAGTTTAGATTCTCGACCCTATGTCGAATTTATCGATTTTTTTCAGAACTGGGGGAACTTTTCAAAATTTTCACTACGTTAGTTTTGAATTGGGCTATGTGTGTGTGTGAAGTTTCATCAGAATCGGTTGAAAGCCGTGGTCAGGGTGAGGGTACAACCTGACAGACACACAGACACACAGACAGACAAACTGCCGTATATATATATATATATATATATATATATATATATATATATATATATTATATATAGATAGATAGATAGATAGATAGATAGATAGATAAATGTGTCGCGTGTGTACCGTTGGCGATTTTTTTTCCTCCGTCTTCCCTTGTGGATCTTTCCTTCCCCTATGTTTCCGACGAAGAGCTCCGCTCGAAACGTAAGACCCTCCTTCTTCCCTTCCTTCCTGAGTCCAATAATACTATATTTGTTCCACGTCCTCGCGTGTTGTGTTTTCTCTTTGGGTTTTCATGTTTGGATTAACTATATATATATATATATATATATAATGTGTATATATATATATATATATATATATATATATATGGATAATTGTATGTGTATAAATATATATATAAATGTATATATATTATATATATATATATATATATTATATATATATATATATATATCATTATATATGTTACACACGCATACACACATGCATACACATCTGAGTGGGGTGTTTGCGAGTGTCTATATATATGTATTTATATCTGAACGAATTCGCACGCGCACTTTAACGCGCGCACATATACACAAACATATACACGCACAATTTGCACAAACACACACCCAACACCCACCCACCCACCCACCCACCCACCACCCACACACACACACAACAATATCTTAATGAGGGTCGAATTTTGGAGGTCGGAGAACTGAAAAATACATGACACTGATTGCTTTATCGAGGTCATTATTGACGTAATTAACACAGATAACGAATTTGTTTTTTTTTTAATTGATGTTTTATTTATTTTAATTGCTCGTTGTTTTTTTTTGGTTTTATTCTTCTTTCCTCACTTGTTTATTTGCATCGTACCATCCTTTCGTGGTTTCTCTTAATCTAACCCTTTCTACTTGTAA
The DNA here is from genome assembly GCF_006345805.1 of Octopus sinensis. NCBI lineage: Eukaryota > Metazoa > Mollusca > Cephalopoda > Octopoda > Octopodidae > Octopus > Octopus sinensis. The sequence goes on along the minus strand of NW_021824078.1, from coordinate 12,265 downwards.
GAATTATCACGATGTTTTTCTTTAAGCCATATTCAAGCAAGTTTTCAAAGTACCGGGGACGTAAACAAACCAGCATCGGTTGTCAAACGATGTTGGTGGCGGGTGGGGTGGGGGGGACAAACATAGACACACAAACACATACGCATATGTGTACATATATATATATACATATACATATATACGACGGGCTTCTTTCAATTTCCGTCTACTAAATCCACTCACAAGGCTTTGGTCGGCCCGATGTTGGTGGCGGGTGGGGGGACAAACATAGACACACAAACACACACACATATGTGTACATATATATATATACATATACATATATACGACGGGCTTCTTTCAGTTTCCGTCTACTAAATCCACTCACAAGGCATTGGTCGGCCCGATGTTGGCGGCGGGTGGGGGGACAAACATAGACACACAAACACACACACATATGTGTACATATATATATACATATACATATATACGACGGGCTTCTTTCAGTTTCCGTCTACTAAATCCACTCACAAGGCTTTGGTCGGCCCGATGTTGGTGGCGGGTGGGGGGACAAACATAGACACACAAACACATACACATATGTGTACATATATATATACATATACATATATACGAGGGGCTTCTTTCAGTTTCCGTCTACTAAATCCACTCACAAGGCTTTGGTCGGCCCGAGGCTAGAGTAGAAGACACTTACCCAAGGTGCAACGCAGTGGGACTGAACCTGGAACCATGTGGTTCGTTAGCAAGCTACTTACCACACAGCCACACCTGCGCACATTTTACCTATTTTGCTTATGATATCATTTTTGAAATTCTTAAATTTTATTTTCATACAACATAACAATATTGTTTTCAAACATTCCCCCCATAGTACCCCTAAATAAAATTTCCCGTGTCCCTTTAACTGGTAATTAACTCATACGTGATCACTTAACTAAAGGGTCTTTACTGTTTGACCGACAGATTTAAATAATTTTTTGTAACTAAACACATTCAAACTTCGGACACTGGTAGAATGTGTCATATAAAACATCTTTTACTCTTAGCGTTTTTGAGAAAAGCTTATATTTGGGAAGTTATTTCACGTTAAAGTTCTCGTATTTCAGTAATTTCAACCAATCAATGACGAGTATTCAGCTAAATCAAATTACTGCCGTTGTTCGAATAAAAGTTGGAACATATTATATAACGGAGTCTCTGAGGTATTATGAAGGCCTCGATATATTAAGATAATGGTGTCTGAGATAAATTGAGATTGAATAAAGTAGAGAACATGTTAGATAACGGAGTCCAAGATACACTAAGGCTAGAAGACAGAACACATTCGTCCTTGATATGCTATGAAAGCGAGAACATATTAGATAATGTAGTTCTTGATACACTGTGCCTGAACAAAAAGGAGGACACGTTAGATAATATAATTATACAAACAGGAGGCGCAGGAGTGGCTGTGTGGTAAGTAGCTTGCTAACCAACCACATGGTTCCAGGTTCAGTCCCACTGCGTGGCATCTTGGGCAAGTGTCTTCTGCTATAGCCCCGGGCCGACCAATGCCTTGTGAGTGGATTTGGTAGACGGAAACTGAAAGAAGCCTGTCGTATATATGTATATATATATACGTAAGTAGCTTGCTAACCAACCACATGGTTCCGGGTTCAGTCCCACTGCGTGGCATCTTGGGCAAGTGTCTTCTGCTATAGCCCCGGGCCGACCAATGCCTTGTGAGTGGATTTGGTAGACGGAAACTGAAAGAAGCCTGTCGTATATATGTATATATATAAAGTTGTGTGTGTATAGTTGTTTGTGTGTCTGTGTTTGTCCCCCTTGGCATTGCTTGACACCCGATGCTGGTGTGTTTACGTCCCTGTCACTTAGCGGTTCGGCAAAAGAGACCGATAGAATAAGTACTGGGCTTACAAAGAATAAGTCCCGGGGTCGAGTTGCTCGATTAAAGGCGGTGCTCCAGCATGGCCGCAGTCAAATGACTGAAACAAGTAAAAGAGAGTAAAAGAGAAACACAATATCTGAATAAAAGACAAGATACACCTGATAATGTAGTCCAGATACACGCATACACGAATAAACGCACGCACACTCACACACACACACACGCACGCACACACACACACACACACACACACACACACACATACACGCACATAAGCACGTAAATGCAAAACAAGGTAGAAGAAATAGTACTCGAATATCGAAAGTAGAGTAATATTCTTTTTATAAAAAACCGAACCCCCCCCCCTTCCCCAACTGTTACTCAGAGTTTCACGTTACCGTTCGTCGGACAGCTGTGATCACAGGTATATATATATTTCGTTCCAGCAGTCGTCGAAGCAACACGTATTTGTTCGTCTCCCTGCGGCCATTAGGCACTACTTCATAACCCAGCCCCAACTCCAACGCACTCACTCGTCCTGTCGAAAGACCCTTGTCCTACGTCCTGGTTTTGTTTTTGTTTTTTTATCTTTACCGTTATTGTTTTTACGTTTTTGTATTCTTATTGGTGTCACGTATTCTGTATTTTTTGTTCGTGTACTTCGTTTTCCGTCCTCGTGTTGTATACATTCGAAGCTTTCTTCCAAGGGATCTAATGCGCTTGGCTTAGATTTTCCTTTGGGGGCTGCCCAGATCGGAGCATCTCAAGATTAATCGCCGAAATTGCGAAGATGATCTGGTTCTTGACTGATGACTGAGGGCTTCGAATGTCCCGTCCTGTGGTTCTTGTGTGCGTCTCTTTGTGTTTCATGTTCTTGTCCATGTCTTATTTAGTTTTTACTGTTTACATATATATATATAATATATAATAATATTAGTTAATCCAAACAAGAAAACATAGAAAAAAAACACAGAAAAAAACAGCAACGCAAGGACGTGGAATAAATAAAGTATTATTTGACGAGGCGTAGGAGTGGCTGTGTGGTAAGTAGCTTGCTTACAAACCCCATGGTTCCGGGTTCAGTCCCACTACGTGGCACCTGGCGCAAGTATCTTCTACTATAGTCTCAGGCCGACCAAAGCCTTGTGAGTGGATTTGGTAGACGGAAACTGCATATATATGGTTGTGTGTGTGTATGTGTGTGTGTGTGTATGTATGTGTGTGTGTGTATATATATATATATATATATATCCTATAAATCCATTTATATATATGTATATTACTGTACGTATATATCCATATATATATATATATGTGTGTCACACACAAGCGTGTACACACACACACACACACACATTGTATGTGTATAAAAAGACTTCTAAAGCCGAGCAAATGTCAACTTCTCTGAGAAAGCATCCGCCAAAGTGAAACCTCACAAATCCCAATTTCTCTCACCTCGTTCAACAAAGGTTTCTCTTAAGCCGAAGAGTGAATACGTACACCTTATACTACGCACGCGCATGCGCACAGACACATACATATATACACTAATACATACATACATACATACATACATATAGGCGCAGGAGTGGCTGTGTGGTAAGTAGCTTGTTTACCAACCACATGGTTCCGGGTTCAGTCCCACTGCGTGGCATCTTGGGCAAGTGTCTTCTGCTATAGCCCCGGGCCGACCAATGCCTTGTGAGTGGATTTGGCAGACGGAAACTGAAAGAAGCCTGTCGTATATTTGTATAAATATATGTATATATGTATGTGTGTGTGTGTGTGTGTGTTTGTGTGTCTGTGTTTGTCCCTCTAGCATTGCTTGACAACCGATGCTGGTGTGTTTACGTCCCCGTCACTTAGCGGTTCGGCAAAAGAGACCGATAGAATAAGTACTGGGCTTACAAAGAATAAGTCCCGGGGTCGATTTGCACGACTAAAAGGCGGTGCTCCAGCATGGCCGCAGTCAAATGACTGAAACAAGTAAAAATTAAAAAAATAAAAGACATACATACATACATATATAAACGCGTGCACACACACACACACAGAGTCATATTGAAAATGTGTTGTTTTCTTCGTTATAATATATTTTGCTTTACAAGTGAAATGTGATAAAAACAAAAACTGAACTCCAGATTCAAGAAGACCAGAAGTCATTGATGAAAAGACCTCGTTCACCCTGTTCGATTGAGCAGCCGTCCACTCAACCGCAGGTGACATCCTCAGAGGATTCGGTACCTATTTCTTATTTCTTTATTGCCCACAAGGGGCTAAACACAGAGGGGACAAACAAGAACAGACAAAGGGATTAAGTCGATTAGATCGACCCCAGTGCATAACTGGTACTTAATTTATCAAACCCGAAAGGATGAAAGGCAAAGTCGACTTCGGCGAAATTCGAACTCAGAACGTAAAGACAGACGAAATACCCGTAAGCATTTCGTCCGGCGTGCTAACGTTTCTTATTTCTTTATTGCCACAAGGGATAAGCATAGAGGGGAGAAACAAGGACAGACAAACGGATTAAGTCGATTAGATCGACTCCAGTGCGTAACTGGTACTTAATTTATCGACCCCGAAAGGATGAAAGGCAAAGTCGACCTCGGCGAAATTTGAACTCAGAACGTAGCGACAGACGAAATACCTATTTCTTTACTATCCACAAGGGGCTAAAAAATAGAGGGGACAAACAAGGACAGACAAGGACAAACAAGGACAGAACGTAGCGGCAGACGAAATGCCGCTAAGCATTTTGCCTGGCGTGCTAACCATTCTACCAGCTCGCCCCACTATCGATACTTTATATTTTCGACCCCGGAAAGATGGAAGGATAAGTTGACCGCGGTGGGATTTTTGAACTTATAACCAACTGAAGAGTCGTAACAAAATCTGCCAAGCATTTTTTTACGATAATCTAACGATTCAAGGAATCCATAGTCATAGCTTTGTCTTTATTAAATAACTTTCCTACGTTCCAGTAGCTAATTAAACATACTTGCTGGAAAATCGAACTTGACTACGGAATAGACTCTGCCATATATGTGACACACGAATCTATGTGACACACAGGTTCGTGTGTCACATAGCTAGCTAGAGGTGATGGCCTCTTGGAGCTAATCAACGGCAGCATTCGTCCTATATTTCTGGACTGCCGTATTAGCTTGGCGATAACTATTGAAAACTTCTAGGTTTTATTGAACGTTATCTGTGATTGAGTAGCATTCTGTACGAGGAGAGATTGCTCATCCTTGGCCAACTTAACCCGGTATTGATGTGTTGGTAATAACGTTTCTGTAATAATGTAGTGCTTATGATGTAGCTTATAATGTCGTGGTGATTTTTTTTTTTGGAGCACTCCGTCGGTTACGACGACGAGGGTTCCGGTTGATCCGAATCAACGGAACAGCCTGCTCGTGAAATTAACGTGTAAGTGGCTGAGCACTCCACAGACACGTGTACCCTTAACGTAGTTCTCGGGGATATTCAGCATGACACAGAGAGTGACAAGGCCGGCCCTTTGAACTACAGGTACAACAGAAACAGGAAGTAAGAGTGAGAGAAAGTTGTGGTGAAAGAGTACAGCAGGGATCACCACCATCCCCTGCCGGAGGCTCATGGAGCTTTAGGTGTTTTCGCTCAATAAGACTCACAACGCCTGGTCTGGGAATCGAAACCGCGATCCTATGACCGCGAGTCCGCTGCCCTAACCACTGGGCCATTGGTGATAACGTAGTGTTTATTATGAAGTGGTAATAATACAGTTGCGATAATGTAATGTTGATAATGCAGTGATAACGTAGTAGTAATAATATTAGCTTGATAATGCTGTAGTGATAGTGTAGCTTTTATAATGTGGTAGTGATAGAATGATAGTGAGAATTTAGTGGTCATAATGTGATAATGCAGTGGTGATCATAATGTAGTTTTGATAATACACTGATGATGATAATGTAGTCTTGATAATAAACTGATGATGATAATGTAGTTTTGATAATACACTGATGATGATAACGTAGTCTTGATAATAAACTGATGATGATGATGTTTTGATAATGCACTGATGATGATAATGTAGTCTTGATAATAAACTGATGATGATAATGTAGTCTTGATAATACACCGATCATGATAATGTAGTCTTGATAATACACTGATGATGATAATGTAGTTTTGATAATACACTGATGATGATAATGTAGTCTTGATAATACACTGATGATGATAATGTAGTCTTGATAATAAACTGATGATGATAATGTAGTCTTGATAATAAACTGATGATGATAATGTAGTCTTGATAATACACTGATGATGATAATGTAGTCTTGATAATAAACTGATGATGATAATGTAGTCTTGATAATAAACTGATGATGATAATGTAGTCTTGATAATACACTGATGATGATATTGTAGTCTTGATAATACACTGATGATGATAATGTAGTCTTGATAATAAACTGATGATGATGATGTTTTGATAATGCACTGATGATGATAATGTAGTCTTGATAATAAACTGATGATGATAATGTAGTCTTGATAATACACCGATCATGATAATGTAGTCTTGATAATACACTATTGATGATAATGTAGTTTTGATAATACACTGATGATGATAATGTAGTCTTGATAATAAACTGATGATGATGATGTTTTGATAATACACTGATGATGATAATGTAGTCTTGATAATAAACTGATGATGATAATGTAGTCTTGATAATACACTGATGATGATAATGTAGTCTTGATAATACACTGATGATGATAATGTAGTCTTGATAATACACTGATGATGATAATGTAGTCTTGGTAATACACTGATGATGATATTGTAGTCTTGATAATACACTGATGATGATATTGTAGTCTTGATAATACACTGATGATGATAATGTAGTCTTGGTAATACACTGATGATGATATTGTAGTCTTGATAATACACTGATGATGATAATGTAGTCTTGATAATACACTGATGATGATAATGTAGTCTTGATAATACACTGATGATGATAATGTAGTCTTGATAATACACTGATGATGATAATGTAGTCTTGGTAATACACTGATGATGATATTGTAGTCTTGATAATACACTGATGTTGATAATGTAGTCTTGATAATACACTGATGATGATATTATAGTCTTGATAATAAACTGATGATGATAATGTAGTCGTGATAATACACTTATGATGATATTGTAGTCTTGATAATACACTGATGATGATAATGTAGTCTTGATAATACACTTATGATGATATTGTAGTCTTGATAATACACTGATGATGATAATGTAGTCTTGGTAATACACTGATGATGATATTGTAGTCTTGATAATACACTGATGATGATAATGTAGTCTTGATAATACACTGATGATGATAATGTAGTCTTGGTAATACACTGATGATGATATTGTAGTCTTGATAATACACTGATGTTGATAATGTAGTCTTGATAATACACTGATGATGATAATGTAGTCTTGATAATAAACTGATGATGATAATGTAGTCTTGATAATACACTGATGATGATAATGTAGTCTTGATAATACACTGATGATGATATTGTAGTCTTGATAATAAACTGATGATGATATTATAGTCTTGATAATACACTGATGATGATAATGTAGTCGTGATAATACACTTATGATGATATTGTAGTCTTGATAATGCACTGATGATGATAATGTAGTCTTGATAATACACTGATGATGATAATGTAGTCTTGATAATAAACTGATGATGATATTGTAGTCTTGATAATAAACTGATGATGATAATGTAGTCTTGATAATAAACTGATGATGATAATGTAGTCTTGATAATGCACTGATGATGATAATGTAGTCTTGATAATAAACTGATGATGATAATGTAGTCTTGATAATAAACTGATGATGATAATGTAGTCTTGATAATACACTGATGATGATAATGTAGTCTTGATAATAAACTGATGATGATATTGTAGTCTTGATAATGCACTGATGATGATAATGTAGTCTTGATAATAAACTGATGATGATAATGTAGTCTTGATAATAAACTGATGATGATAATGTAGTCTTGATAATACATTGATGATGATAATGTAGTCTTGATAATACACTGATGATGATATTGTAGTCTTGATAATAAACTGATGATGATAATGTAGTCTTGATAATAAACTGATGATGATAATGTAGTCTTGATAATACACTGATGATGATATTGTAGTCTTGATAATACACTGATGATGATAATGTAGTCTTGATACTACAACGATAATAATAATGTAGTTTTGATAATACACTGATGAGGATGCTGTAGTTTTGATAATACACTGATGATGATAATGTAGTCTTGATAATACACTGATGATGATAATGTAGTCTTGATAATACACTGATGATGATATAGTGGTGACTAATGAAAATGTAGTCTTGATAATATAGTGACGATAGTGCAGTGGTTATAATGTAGTAGCAACAGTGATAAAGTACACACTGCTAATAATTAACATTCAGGGACAGCTGCACCGAATAATGTGTTCAGAAGGTGATTGCTGGAAATAAACAAAGTAATCGCAGCAGCAAGAGTAGCAGTAACAGCAGTAGCAATGCATGTGTGATGATGAGGAGTGGTAGTAGGGGTGTAGGTAGGAGGCGGTAAAAGAGACGAAGGAGGAGGAAATTTAGGATATGAATGAGGGACGGGGTGAGGATAAAAGGTTACACTTTTACTCTTTTTTTCTCTTTTACTTGTTTCAGTCATTTGACTGCGGCCATGCTGGAGCACCGCCTTTCTAGTCGAGCAAATCGACACCCACCCCAGGACTTATTCTTTGTAAGCCTAGTACTTAGTTTATTGGTCTCTTTAGCCGAACCGCTAAGTTACGGGGACGTAGACACACCAGCATCGGTTGTCAAGCGATGTTGAGGGGACAAACACAGACACAAACATATACACACGCACGCACACACACACACACACACAACCATACACACACATGTACATATATATATATATATATATATATATACGACGGGCTTCTTTCAGTTTCCGTCTACCAAATCCGCTCACAAGGCTTTGGTCGGGCCGAGGCTATAGTAGAAGACACTTGCCCAAGGTGCCACACAGTGGGACTGAACCCGGAACCATGTGGTTCGTTAGAAAGCTATTTACCACACAGCCACTAAGCATTCTTCCAAATATATGGTGTGCTCGTCTATATCTTTTACTTGTTTCAGTTATTAGACTGCGGCCCTGCTGGGGCACCGCCTTAAAGAAATTTTAGTCAAATGAATCGACACCTGTACTTTTATTTTTAAAGCCTGGTATTTATTCCATCGTCTCCTTTTGCCAAACCGCTAAGTTACGGGAACGGAAAGATCTAGACCGGTTGTCAAGATATATATATATATATATATATATATATAGTACAAAGTAAGATAGGGGTTATGAATGTAACCCACTATGGGTCCCACTGCGTGGCACCTTGGGCAAGTTTCTTCTACTATAGCCTCGGGCCGACCAAAGCCTAGTGAGTGGATTTGGTAGACGGAAACTGAAAGAAGCCTGTCGTGTATATATATATATATATATATATATGTTGTTGCGTGTTTGTGTGTCTGTGTTTGTACCCCTAGCATTGCTTGACAACCAATGCTGGTGTGTTTATGTCCCCGTCACTTAGCGGTTCGGCAAAACAGACCGATAGAATAAGTACTAGGTTGTAAAGAATAAGTCCCAGGGTCGATTTGCTCGACTAAAGGCGGCGCTCCAGCATGGCCACAGTCAAATGACTGCAACAAGTAAATGAATAAACCAACACTGGTTGGCGAAGGTAAATAATGCGCACACCTGGTGTCTATGGTCAGGGTTAAGGTTTAGGGTTAGGGTTAGGGTTACGCCAAAAACGGGTGGAGTGCGTACTCTTTACTTCGGCCTTCTGGTTGTCAAGCGGTGGTTGCCACACACACACACACTCAACACACACACACACACACACACACACACACACACACACATAAACACACACAGATAGTGGCTGTCTTTCAGTTTCCGTTCACCAAATCATCCACTCGCAAGAGTCTTTGGTCATCCCGGGGTGGATACAGAAGTAGACACTCGCCCAGGTGGGACTGAACCCGGAAGAAAACAACTAAAATGACTCTGTGTGTGTATGTGTGTGTGTGTGTGTGTATGTTTATGCGTGTGTGTGTGTGTGTGTGTGCTTATATTAACAGAGTTCTGGGTGTCACACGCTATAAGAGTGCACTTATTTCAAATTGTAAAGTGTAAATTTAGGACGACTGGTTGTTATGTTTAGCAGGTCAAGCAACCACCTCAAACCATCTTTGTTAAGCCCGATGTCAACCCCACAAAACAATCTTTCTTTCTTTCTTTTCTTTCTCCTCCCCCCCCACCCCTGCTGGTGTCTTTATATTTTTTTTTTTTTTCACTCTCCCTTTCACTCCTCTCTCTCCTCTCTCTTTCTCATCTCACCCACAATACAGTCTTTTTCTTTTCATCTCCCCCCACCCCCCCCCCACCCTGCTGGTTGTCCTTTATCTTTTTATGTCCCTTTCACCTCTTCTCTCTCTCTCTTCCTCCCTCATCTAGCTCTCTCTCTCCTCTCTCCGTTTCTTTGTCTCTCTCTCCTCTCTAGTCTAGTACAGTAACGTCACTAGTAGTACACAGTCTGTCTCTCTTGCAACTACTTATGAAGGCTAAAATTGGAGGATTATGATTGGCTGCAATATTGTCCATGACCGACATCCAAGGTAGTAGTAGTACTTGTAGTAGTAGTAGTAGTAGTAGTAGTAGTAGTAGTAGTAGTAGTAGAATAGTAGTAGTAGTAGTAGTAGTAGTAATTGTATTAGTAGTAGTAGTAGTAGTTGTAGTTGTAGTAGTAGTAGTAGTAGTAGTATTAGTATTAGTAGTAGTTGTTGTAGTATTAGTAGTAGTAGTAGTTGTTGTCGTAGTAGTAGTTGTAGTAGTAGTAGTAGTAGTAGTATTAGTAGTAGTTGTTGTAGTCGTAGTAGTATTAGTAATAGTAGTAATAGTAGTTGTTGTCGTCGTAGTAGTAGTAGTTGTAGTATTAGTAGTAGTCGTTATTGTTGTTGTAGTAGTAGTAGTAGTAGTAGTAGTAGTAGTAATTGTATAGTAGTAGTAGTAGTAGTAGTTGTTGTTGTAGTAGTAGTAGTAGTAGTATTAGTATTAGTAGTAGTTGTTGTTGTAGTATTAGTAGTAGTAGATGTTGTTGTCGTAGTAGTAGTTGTAGTAGTAGTAATAGTAGTAGTAGTAATTGTTGTAGTATTAGTGGTAGTATTAGTAGTAGTTATTGTAGTAGTAGCAGTCATCTCACTTCTGGTCTGCATTCTCATTCTTTTCTTCTTCCTCCCTCCCTCCCCTTCTCCCCACCACCACCTCCCACCGCCACCAATCTCTTCTCCCCCGTCTCTCCACCGAAAGACATTACATCAGTTGAAGAACGCGTAACGACTAGGGAGGGTACATCTGCACCGAGAAACAGACAGACAGGCAGACGGACAGACAGACAGGTAGTCAGGCAGACAGGCAGACAGACGGGCGGACGGACGGACAGGCAGACAGACACAGACCCCAAATTTCTCCAATCATACATCTTCCGATATCATACATCGCATCTCTATTCTGCCTTTCTGACTCCTTCCTCTCCTCCTACTCCCTGCCTCTCTGTCTCTCGTCTCTCTGTCTCTCTCCTCTCTCTCTCTCCTCTCTCCTCTCTCTCTCCTCTCTCTGATCTCCTCTCTCTCCTCTCTCCCTGTCTCTGTCTCTCTCTCTCTCTCTCTCTCTCTCTCTCTTTCTCTCTCTCCTCTATGATCTTCTTTTTTATAATATCTACTGTCTGATATCTGTCTGTCTATCTAATCTATCGATCTGTTTACCTATTTTGTATATCTATATATCTGCCTGCCTGCCTGCCTGTCTGTCCTGTCTGTCTCCTGTTTTCCTCCCTATTCGCCTGCCCGTCCGTCCGTCTGTCCTTCAATCTATCTATCTATCTATCTATCTATCTATCTATCTATCTATTATCTATCTATCTATCTATCTATCTATCTATCTATCTATGCTTATCCACCGCCGCCATCACTGACCACCATCACCACACACAAAAAAAAAACGATATTAAGTACAAATGAAGCTCATCAATGTGGACCTTCAGCATGCCAGAAATAGCAGCTAAATGTCCCTCAAATCATATCTGCATTTGTTTTAAAAAACGAACGATGGAAGGATGCATTGGATTAATATATAGGCTGGAAAAATAAAATATGTACGATGGGCACGGTTGAGACGCTTAATGATAATAGGTCTGGCTCGT
>NW_021824077.1:10000-15000 GCF_006345805.1 Octopus sinensis | reverse complement strand
CCCACAAGGGGCTAAACATAGGTGGGGGGGGGGGGCAAATAAGGACTGACAAACGGATTAAGTCAATTACATTGACCCCAGTGTGTAACTGGTACTTAATTTATCGACTCTGAAAGGATGAAAGGCAAAGTCGATCTCGGCGGAATTTGAACTCAGAACGTAGCGGCAGACGAAATACCTATTTCTATTTCTTTACTACCCACAAGGGGCTAAACACAGAGGGGACAAACAAGGACAGACAAACAGAGTAAGTCGATTATATCGATCCCAGTGCGTAACTGGTACTTATTTAATCGACCCCGAAAGGATGAAAAGCAAAATCGACCTCGGTCGGAATTTGAACTCAGAACGTTGCGGCAGACGAAATACCGCTAAGCATTTCGCTCGACGTGCTAACGTTTCTGACAGCTTGCTTCCCTTAATTTTTGAAATGTTGCAGTGTAGAAGTGTGATGTGATGATATGCTGCGGTGGAATAGTACTTAAATTGGAGGTGTCGTTGCGGGCAGTGCTATATAAAATGGTACTCCGTCGGTTACGACAGCGAGTGTTCTAGTTGATCCGAACAATGGAATTACCTGCTCGTGAAATGTGGCTGAGCACTCCACAGACACACGTACCCATGTTGTAGTTCTGAAGGAGATTCAGCGTGACACAGAGTGTGACAAGGCTGGCCCTTAGAAATACAGGTACAACACAAAGGACCACGTTTCGGACTTCTCCCACAACAAGACGAAGACCGCTTCGCTCAACAAACAAACAAAAAACAAGCAACAGCAGCAACCTAGTAAACAAGAGAACTGAAGTAGTCTGCTTAGTGATTTAAAATATTTGAAAGACCGTTTGAACGATGCAGATGAAAAATTATGTAAAATATTTAAGGTTTCCCAATAAATGAAAACAAGAACAAAAGATATTGTATTATCTTATATAAGTCGGCTAATGATGTATAAAATTTCGGGAAAATTTCCCCTTTTCAAATAGAAGAAAGAAAATAATCAAACATTTACCGGTACGCCATGTTAGTCTCTACATAATATTCTACTAATATACAAATAAAAAAATAATAATGTAAAATACGCATTAAATATCAAATATAAAAAGTATCAGAAAAAGTCATATAGACATCTTGGAAAAATTCCTTCGATGCAAAATTTCAGAAGCCAAAGTGCAAAATTGTGACCTGCAACTTGTAACACGCAAGTATTTATTTTCATTTATTAAGATATTGAATGAAGTCTTAATATACACTGTGTGCTGTGTTGAATCTTACTGAGGTCGCTAAAGTAACAAAGTGCTAAACAGCCAAATTGATTTCTTTATGATTACATAATTAGTATTACAAATAATATGATATGAAGGCATCGACCTGATTGAAGATAGTGATTGTAATTGCTTCTAGATACATTCAGGTAAATATCGTAGAAGCTGGCCATGCATAATGATAAGAGATAAAAGAAATATTTCAGGTGCAGTCATACAAAACATCGCGAAACAGACGGATGTGTGTGTGTGTATGTGTGTGTGTGTGTGTGTGTGTGTGTCTGTGTGTGTCTGTGTGTGTGTGTGTATGGGTCTGTGTTTAGCCATATGTAACATGAATAAATCATGGAGGCATGGAGTGATCAACACAATTATATCCTTGTCATTAATTTGATATTCAAACTTCATTGAAAGACAGCAGAGACGGAATTACCTAAATTCAGTGAGCAAATCATCTCAGGGACAAAAACTATCAAAAAAAAAAAAAAAATACAATTTATTGAAACACTGAACTTTTTATTTCCATCTTCCTTCTCTTGTCGAACAAGTAAACAGCCTTATCATATACGATAATCTACGGCTATCTAGTTCGTTTGATATATTCAATTACATCATATCATTTTTATGCACATAAGGTTTATTATTATTATTATTATTATTATTATTATTATTATTATTATTATTTATTATTCTTATTCTTATTATTATTATCATTATTATTATTATTATTATTATTATTGTTATTATTATTATTATCATTGTTATTATTATCATTATTACTATTATTATATTATTATTATTATTATTAGATATATTATTATTATTATTATCATTGTTATTATTATCATTATTATTTTTATTGTTGTTGTTATTATTATTATTATTATTATTATTATTATTATTATGATCATCATCATGATCATCATCATCATGATCATGATCATGATCATCATCATCATCATCACCGCTATAATTGTCGTTGTCGTTATACCAGTTGTTGTTATCGTTCTTCCGAGATCTCTTACGCAGCGGAAGATTAGGTCTCTCGGTTGGTTTGTGCCATATTTCTGGCAATAATATCCGTCGATTCCTTCCAAGCCTTAGGCTGTGTAAAACAAAAGCGGTAGAGCGGGAAAGGAGTAGAGGAGGAGGAGGAGGAGGCGGGAGAGCTATTTATACTGAAATATGGAAACGCCATTACAAGTCGAAGGAGTGAAGCGTCTCAATCCAAAAGCCAGTCGCCATTGAACGCTAATGTATTTTCTGATTCAAATCAGTTTATCTGTCTGTGAATGCATCATGGTCATCCATAAATTCCTTTATTACTTCATTTAGTAGCATTCGTCGGAATTAAGACGATTCGACAAGACTTATCAATCAGTTCTCTGCAGAGCTCTGTCTCAACGTAACTGAAAATATAGTTTTCAAATACGAATAGGCGCAGGAGTGGCTGTGTGGTAAGTAGCTTGCTTACCAGCCACGTAGTTCCGGGTTCAGTCTCACTGCGTGGAACCTTGGGCAAGTGTCTTCTACTATATAGCCTCAGGCCGACCAAAGCCTTGTGAGTGGATTTGGTAGACAGAAACTGAGAGAAGCTCGTCGTGTATATAATATATATATATATATATATATAATATATATATTGTGTGTGTGCTGTGTGTGTGGTGTGTGTTTGTTGTGTGTGTGTGTGTTTGTGTGTGGTTTGTGTGTATTTGCCCACCCCCCTCCAACATCTCTTGACAACCGATGCTGGTGTGTTTACGTCCCCGCAACTTAGCGGTTCGCCAAAAGAGAGACCGATAGAATAAGTACTGGGCTTACAAAGAATAAATCCTGGGGTCGATTTGCTCGACTAAATAAAGAAGTAAAATTCTACGGTGACAAACTGAAGAAATTCGTATTTACTTTTGTTATACATTTGGTTATACATTTTTGTAATCCATTAATTGGTTAAACTAATTAATTTCCGTAGAACTATTTTCCCTAAGGGTAAATTTTCGATTTGATTAGTCTTTCTTATAACTGCATCTGAAGGATATATATACTGGAGAGTATTGTAGTTCGCTTGAAGCATTGTATATTGTTTGTAAAACATAACGCGTCTTGAATGGCACAACAATGCCGAGTGGACTATCATAACTGTTATGATTTAATTATCCAAAGGGGCCGAAGTGGGTTAATTGTGTGTCTATATATATTAATTAAACCTAGTTCCCTGTTCGCTGAGATGATATGCTTAAATTTGGGTAAACTAGAATATTATCTCTGCTGCCCTTAAAGTAATTTGGGATTCTCGATGCGCTAAGTTCTTTGTTCCACAATCTTTGGGATTATTTGTTAATACCGTGATATGTTTTAGAATTTGATTTTCTGTATATGTTTGCGATGTTGTTAGAGGAAAGTTTGAAATATGTAGCTATATCTATCGTAAAGATAATTTTTTGATTTATCAGAGTGAACAGACATATTTCGTGAATGTTTGGTGGTTTTGCGTTGTTTTAAATTTTCATGTAAGTTGCTCGTATAAGAAAGAAATTTGATCGTTCTTATCATTTCAAATCGATCGCTAAGAAAATCCTCTAAAAGTTTGTTCCGCAGGGACAAATTCCTCCTCTAAAGCTATTGTTTGTTTGTTTCAGGCATCTGCAGAGATTTTATCAAAGAAATACGATGTCAATCAATTGCTTTTGTTAAAAGTTTTTATTTTTTCCTGTGTTATTTCTTTTCTGTGAGGTACTTGCACAATTCTTGATGGACCAGGAACGTTTCAGGGAATATTGGTGGATAATGGTTCATCAAAGAAACTCCCTGTTTGCAAAAGGAAATGCTTTACAATAAAGGGGTAAATCTGGGTGTACACATGACTGTGTGGACAAACATTACAATATTCTTTCTAATTCTGGCACCAGACCAACAATTTGGTGGGGTGGGGGGTTAAGTCGATTATATCAACCTCAGTTCTCAACTGATGAACTGGTACTTATGTTATCGACCCCGAAAGGATGAAAGGCAAAGTCAACTTCGGTGAGATTTGAACTACGAACGTAAAAAGCCAGAAGTAATGCTGCAATTTTGTCCGATGCTTTAATGATTCTGCTAGCTTACCATTCTAGAGTTACCAATAATATTCTTTTCTGCTCAAGGCACAAGGCCCTATACTTTTCTACAGCGTTATACCTCTGTACAGCAATACACTAGACTTCGATACTGCACGGCACTTAGACAAAGTCCTTAACTTCCACATTATACGGGCTGGATGAATGCGCATCCAGGGTCAGCGGTTGCGTAGGAAGTCGGGGACAAGAAACAGGAAGAGTGAGAGAAAGTTGGAGCGAAAGAGTACAACAGGGGTCGCCACTACCTCCTGCCGGAACCTCGTGGAGCTTAAGATGTTTTCACTCAATAAACACACACAACGCCCGGTCTGGAAATCGAAACCGCGATCGTCCGACCGCGAGTTAACTGCCCTAACCACTGGGCCATTGCGCCTCCTGCTGCTGTTGCTGAACCCCAAGGCCAGTTCTTATCAAACATACATATAGTCAGTGGCATTCCATCATGGTCAACAAATTTTTTCAGGCATTGATTACCTCGAACTATATTATCTAAATAATTTTAAGACTGTAGGTTGAGCTTTGGGCGACATTTAGCTGTGATTTCTAGCACATCGTGAGACCATGTAACGGCTTTTTAATGTGTTATTGTTTGCAAGGTGTTCGAATCAATGCACCCCTTCAT
>NW_021824077.1:0-5000 GCF_006345805.1 Octopus sinensis | reverse complement strand
GAATCAATGAGGATGATTATCAACGGATACTACGGACTACACTGCAATCAGCCCAGAAATACGGACTAGGATCTTAAGAGACATGGGATTTATGGAAACGCGCTTAGCAATGCATTAAATGTTTATAAATTCCATTAAACGTAAAGTATACTAGCCATCTCAATATGGCTAACCACTAAGGGTGGGTGTTACTGTAGCTTTTAGCCCCAGGAGATCATCGTCTCCAGCTGGCTTTTGGCATACTTTCTGTGCCCTTATGGCATTTGCAAAGGGAGGTCATCCCTCTCTCGTCAACCTAAGTGATACGCACGGACTGCAGTTTCTAGGTATTTGCCTGTCTTCGGCGTACGGCAATCTGCTTAATTCCATTAAAGTTTTATTGTTATTATTAATCCGTTGACATTTATTTAAGGCGGTGTGCTGGCAGAATAGTAGACACTGGGTCGTGAATTTAAGAAATAAAAAATGACTACTATTTCTTGATGCTGGCATAATATTTAATTCTTCATGGAGATGGAACACTGATCTGTGGTGGAGAAGAGATAGAGAGGTTGTGAGTTCGAAATTTCCAGAGGCCAATGAAAATTATAAATGTTGTCCAGGTAATGACGGGTGTATATGTAAGGCTTGCATGTTCACTATAGGGAGTGTGTGAACGTATGAACGCATATGTATGTGTGTGTGCGGCCGCGTATATATGTGTGTGCATGTGTGCGTGTGTAGATGTGTGTGTGTGTAGGTGTGCGTGTGTAAGCGTACATGTATGTTTATGTGTATATGTGTGCGGAGGGACTTACATCGGAAGTAATAAATTTCCAGGACATACAGAACCCGCAACCCCCTTTCTCTCTGTCTCATATACACTCTGTTACTGCACCACTATGTATATTTATATATATATATATATATATATATATATATATATATATATATTATATATATATACATATATATACACACACACACATATGTATAAATGTATGTATGTGTGTAGTATATATATATATATATATATATATATAGTATATATATATATATATTATATATATATATATATATATGTATATATATATGTATATTATACATATATATATACACACACACATATGTATAAATGTATGTATGTGTGTAAGTATATATATATATATATATTATATAAGTATATATATACATACATAAATGATAGATACATACGTGTATACACATACATATATACCTACCTACCTACTTACCTACCTACACACACACACACACATATATATATTACATATATATGTAATTATTATATACACACACATATATATACATATATATGTAATTATATATATATATATATATATATATATATATATATATATATATATATATAAACATAAACATAAATATAAGCATCATATATACTATATAAATATGTACATATATGTATAAATTATATAACTATATATATATATATATACATAATATATATATATATGATATATATATATACATTACATGTAACCTATTTGTGTGTACACGTTCAGGAGTGCGTGTATATAATGTTTCATGCATCAATATATTCCTTTCAATGCCATCCAATATGTCCCCCATTTAACAATTAATTCATCCACCTAATACTTGCACCCAATCGTTGAAGGAAACCGTCAGCAATATTAGTCCATTCCTAATCTCGCTTTACCCGCCATTGTATGTATGTACGTATATATATATTATATATATATATATAATAATTATATTAATATATATATATATATATATAGTATGTATGTATGTATATATAAATATTAATTTGCAGAAAGATTTTTTTTTTCCCTCAGCTTCCGGTTGTCATTGTAGATGTAAATTATATTACATCTCCAGTTACAGTTTCTCTGTTTACTCTCGACGCGCCCGACCTCGCACAGAGTTATGGTCTATATAGTTAACACGTATTTACTAAATAATAATATAGAATGAGCCGTTGAGGGAGTATCTATGTGGTTACTGAATTTGCTGAAAATAGCAGTGAAATCTTTTTCAGATCACACCCTGACATTTAAAAGAAAAATTGGAAGGTTATTTTCGATAATGTAGTTGTACAGATAGTCTCAATAAAAGACCCGTTAGACAAGGCGTGAATAATTCTGACCGTGTCTCTAACTGCTCTACTAAGGTAGACAAAGTCAAGAACGGTTAAAAAGTATACACTTAGATAACGAGAAAGCCTAATAATAACAATAACAGCAACAACAACAACAATAATAACAATCTTTTCTACTATAGGCACAATGCCTGAAATTTTGCGGGATGGGAATAGTCAATTGCATCGACTCCAGTGTTTCTGTGGTACTTAATTCATCAAGGCGGCGAGCTGGCAGAAACGTGAGCACTCCGGGCGAAATGCTTAGCTGTATTTCGTCTGCCGTTACGTTGTGAGTTCAAAATCCGCGGAGGTCGACTTTGCCTTTCATCCTTTCGAGGTCGATAAATTAAGTACCAGTTTCGCACTGGGGTCGATGTAATCGACTTAATACCTATGTCTGTCCTTGTTTGTCCCCTCTCTGTTTAGCCCCTTGTGGGTAATAAAGAAATAGGTACTTAATTCATCGACCCCGAAAGGATGAAAAGCAAAGTCGATCTCGGCGGAATTTGAACTCAGAACGTGAGGACGGACGAAATGCCGCCAAGTTACAGCTGTTGCTACCACACATGTAGCAGTTAGGTTTTCTTTCAGATCTGTACTATCAGTCACATTGCTCTTTTTTCTGCATCTACGGCATACAGTGCTACAATCCCTACCCAAATCGATATGAGATATCGCTCCCCACATCATCCAGGGCTTCCTCTAGTTGTTGCTTCGAAGGCATAAAGAAAATCTATGCATTTTAAAGATGCAAAGATTATATGACCGTCTTCCTTTCAGGGAGTAATTTTCTTTGTATACATATTTTTGCCCTGTAGTTTTTCCTCCTGCTGGTCCACTTATATTTATTTTCTTATTATTGCTAGCAAAGCGAGCGTAAGAATTTGTATTCCCGCCTATTTTGTTTTAAACAACACTTTCACCTTTTAAATTTGGCTTGCTTCCTCCGTTTCGTCTAAACTTTGCGTGCGTGTCTTGTTCTTGTTTGCAATAATATCATTCAAATCGACGCTTTTAGATGTTAAATAAACATTATTTTTTCGTGTAAAACGCAAGGCTCCAGTCATGAAAATGGAGTTTTTCTTTTACTTTTTACCAGCGAAATAAAAACGTGACAAAAACATAAATGAGTCTAGTCTAAACAGGAGGCAGAACCCGTCATGAACAGACGCCGAGCACTTAAAGTGCTTGAATTTCTAAGTAATCCGAAGGAACATCAATAACCCGTATAAATTGTTGGAAATGCTAAAAGAGAATCGAGAGAATCAATACAGCATTGATTAAAACAAGAGATAGGAAAGAATTACCAGGAAATCTTGGCGTATAGATGGTTGTTGGTTGTTGAAATTCCCTCCAAAGGAGTTTGGGCAACTAACAGCGCTTAGCCAAAGAACATGGGGCACCTCAGGATATGGGTAAAACTGCAGAATTTTGAGGGAAAACTTGGAGGATCCGTTTAAGAGAAGACTATCGGAACGGGAGTTGCTCAAATTCGTGGCGTTCTCTGAATCTAAATATGCGATGGATCCTCTCATTTTGTGGGTGCAATGTTCGTATTTTTGCGTATTAAATTCGAAAGCTATTTTTTTTTCAGTCTCTTAATGTCATCCCAACCCCTACACCTCTCCCTCCATGTCTTTCTCTCACTTTCTCTTTCTCTCTCTCTCACACGCACGTACACGCACGCACGCGCACACACTCGGTCAAATGCACACACATTTAAGATGCACAGCTTTTGTGAACTCTTTTGAACGACACGATTTACATTGTATGCATGGCCCCTTGTGGCCAACAAAAGAAGGGATTATCCTCCTTCTCACTATTATTATTATTATTATTATTATTATTATTATTATTATTATTATTATTATTATTATTATTATTATAAATGATAGCAACAACAGCAATATTAATAATATTGATTTATCAAGTTATATTGACTTCGTATTCGTGGCCTGGACTATATATATATTAATATATATATATAATATATATATATATATATATATATATATATTATATTGTTGTGTATATATATATTGATATATATATCTATATTATATTGATATATATATATATGTATGAATATATATGTATGTATATATATGTATGAATATATATGTATGTATATATATGTATATATATATATGTGTGTATATATATGTTTATATATATGTATGCATATATATATATTGATATATATATATATGTATATATATATTTATGTATATATGTATGTATATATATATGTATATATATATTGATATATGTATGTATATATATGTGTATGCATATACATGTATGTATATATATATATATATATATACAACGAGACACACACACACACACACACACACATATATATATATACATACATATATTACACACACACATACATATACATATATATATTTGTATGTGTGTGTGGGTATATATATATATATATATATATATATATATATGTATGTCGTGTGTATGTATGTATGTCGTGTGTATGTATGTATGTGGTAGCTGAGTAGTGTTTCGGTGCGAGGGGTGAGGGAGGGGTTGCATTAAGGGTTACATTTTCTTTTGGACCCTGTGGTGGATGAAACCGGAAATTAAATTTGCTGGAATTACAAACTCAATGACCGTTTATTGAATGGCGGCGTATCTGCGTTAGATCTTACGAGTGTTTGCATTCGTCTGCTGCGTATCTGCGTATGTTTGCCTGTGAATGTGGGCCTGCATTCATAACCATGTGGGCATTTGTGGTTTGTATTGTGTACGTGAAAGAATAGCTGCATGTATGCGTCCGTTGGTGAGTTTGAAGCAGTTTGCGCCTGTCCGAACATGTACGGATGTATGTGCGTGTGCGCGTGTGTATGTGTGTGTGCGT
>NW_021824076.1:0-12500 GCF_006345805.1 Octopus sinensis | reverse complement strand
ACTACTACTACTACTATTGCTGCTGCTGCTGCTACTGCTGCTGCTGTTGCCAATTCTACTACCATTACTTCACTCTATCAACACAATTACCACCACAACCACCACCACCACCACCACCACCACCACCATACCACTGCAAGCACCGACACCGCCGCCTGCATCAATCTGCAACCACTGCAACAACCTCAAGGCAAAAAGCAATGGCGATGATACTTACAACAACAGCAACAACAAGAACATCAATAACAACAACAACAATAACAGCAACAATAACGGCAACGCGGGCAACATCTGCAAAGGAACAACAACAGCAGCAAGGACAATATCAACAACATCATCATCAGCAACAACAACAACAACAACAACAACAAAACAACATCAATCATAACAACAACAATAACGGCAGCAGCAACATCATCAACATCATCATCATCAGCAGCAGCAACAACAACAATAACAACACGAACAACGACAGCAGCAGCAACATCAGTAGCAGTAATAACAGCAACAACAACAAGAACAACAACATCAATAGTGATAACAGCAGCAGCAGCAGCAGCAGCAGGATTAACAGCAACAACAACAAGAACAACAACAAAAACAGCAACAAAAACAACAACATCCATCATAACAACAACAATAACGGCAGCAGCAACATCAGCAGCAGCAGCAGCAGCAACAACAACAATAACAGCAACACACATCAACATCAACATCAACAACAACGAAGACAGCCGCGTCACCTACGCCAACTGCAAAGTCAACAATAACGACAAAACAGTCATAAAGTCCCGCGATGAAACAAATATCAAATAACAAAATCTATGACAAAACAGCAACAACAACAGCAACAACAACAACAACAACAACAACGATAATAAGGTCCACACTTAACCCCACCCCCGCATCTCCACAAACATTTTACAGAAAATATCCACAGATTTAGCTAAATAGTTTTGATAAAAAAAATGGTGGTGGAAGAGGCTGAAATCGAATAAAAAAGGAAGCCAGTCATAGCATCTCCCTGGCTCACACCCTTCCACCAAGTTTAAAGCACAGCCTTACAAATGGAATATAAATGAGGAAATTAATTAAACGACCATCCCTTTCGATACTACGCCACTCCACAGAACACAACAGCCCCATATCACTTTTAAACTGTCCTTATCTCTGGCGTCACTAATCCCTGTTTTTTTTTCGGGGTTTTTTTTTTTGGTTTAATATTTTCTATATATTCCATTAACGCCATCACGACAATCAGCATTATCACCGTCATTATCACAATAAGCACCACGACCACCACCATTATCATCATCCACACCACCACTGGTATCACCACTACCACCACCACCACCACTACCACCACCACCACCAATACTACCACCACCACCACCACAAATACTACCACCACCACCACCACCACCACCAATACTACCACCACCACCACCACCACCACCAGTACCACTACCACCACCAAGCCACCACCACCACCACCAGCTCCACCACAAATACTGTCCACCACCAGTACCACCACCACCACCAGCAGCTCCACCACCAGTACTACCACCACCACCAGCTCCACCACCAATACTATCACCACCACCATCACCACCAAAACCACCACCACCACCACTAGTACCAACAGCACCATCAGCACCACCACCAGTACCCCCACCCCCACCACAGCATATAATACTATAATCACCATCACAAACCGCAACTGCCGTTACAGCCATCGCCACTTCCACCACCGGCAGCACCATTCCCACCACCATCCCTTGCAACCACTTCAACAACCACTGCAAATATTGTCGTAACCACCGTTTAAAAATTGAGCATGTTTCAATGTTGTTAGATTTCATTAGCGAAAGCATTTCCGTTTAGTTACGAGGACTTAGAGGCTATGCATATATAAATATGTGTGTGTATATATATATATCGAGAGAGAGAGAGAGAGGAGAGAGAGAGAGAGAGAGAGAGAGAGAGAGACGCACACAATATATATATAATCGATATAAACGTATCTGTCAATGAATGACAATCCAGGTTCGAATTTTTCCCCAAGACACCTGATGAAGTCTGGAGGGTATATTAGCCGAAACGTTGTGTTAACAACAAACAAGATGAGGATCCGTCAAATGTAAATAATGTAAATGTACATAATTACTCATCTCTTAAATATAGAACTGTATTGCCTACTTATAGATGACCCGTAAAGTAGGAGTCCATTTTAAAGAGTGTCTTTATTTAGACTGGCCGCTGAAAGGTGGTTAACTAATTTTAACATATGATCTGCACTTCTAAATATACAACTGATTCAAAAAAAAAAAAAAAAGGCGTTTGCAGCTCTAGTTCCTGGCTTAAGTAATAAAGTACATATAAATGCTTTCAGCGCCAGTTTACAAACGACAAGTTAATTGTGCTAACATTTATAATTTGGCATCGTCAAGACTATTTAAGGAAATGTAATACTCCCAAAAACAGCTAACTTCAGATAGTTAAGCTTAGAATAGATGGATCATAAAAGAAGGCATGCAACGATGTAATTTAATTATTATGATGTCGTTTTCTGAAATATAGTTATAAACAAAAATTTACGTTTATTTTTAGCCAAGAGGCGTGCGTGCCGTTGTGAATTGGTCCGCGTCACACACATGGCACGCGTGCCACAGGTTGCCGACGCCTTGGTATAGACTAATAGCCCTCACTTCAAAAATGTTGGCCTTTGTTCTAAAATAAAAACAGAAATATCATGGCAGAATTGCTTCAAAGCTGTAAAAAAACACATTGCGTTATTTGTTCCGATTAAGGCGGCGAGCTGGCAGAATCGTTAGCACGACTGAATAAATGCTCAGCGGCACATTGTCAGTCTTGAAGTTCTGAGTTCAAATTCCGCCCAGGTCGACTTTGCTTTTCGACCAGTTGATCGACTTGTACCATCCCATCACATTGCTGGCCCTGTGCCAACATGTGAAACCTTTATTTCTTCTATTCTTTATTTTGATGGTTCGAATCTCGTTTCTTTAGGAGCAACCTAGATTTTCATCCTGCCGAATCAATGAAATAAAGTAAAATACCAGCAAATAATCGGGGTGAGGATATGAACAAAACGCTTTGATCCCCTTCATTTTTTGGCCTTCACTCAATGCTTCGCTAAAAAAATAAAAAAACAAAAAATCCATTATTATTCAAATTTCAAAAAGCTTCGCATAAATATGAGTATGATTACCGCGAGAGTGCGTCTGCGGTATTTGCGTGTTTTCGTGTGTGTGTGAGTTGTGTTAGGGTGCATATGTATGTATTAGTTATATATATATATATATATGCATTTAATTCTGTTTTATATATAAATTTTCATCTGTCCTGCCCGCCAAATTTGGTTCTGGTGTTCGCTGAATTTTTCTTCTAGAGAATTTCCTTGTAGTTTGATCGTTGATGATCTGTTTCTAGCATACGGCCTACTTCCTAGCAGTAAGCCTTGCCAATATACACATATATTAGAATTTTCTCTGACTTCTCAGATTTTTTGTATGCTGGACTACTGGTTTTAAATTGATATTAAAATTAATATCAATTTATCTCCCTCATTATTTATATATATATATATATATATATATATATATATATGTGTGTGTGTGTATATATATAAATATATATATATATAAATATAAATACATGGCTGCAGCTCTGAGCTGAAACAAGAAAAACGAAAAACGATATATTTATATAATTATATAGGTGGATTAGCTTGTATATATATATAATTATATATACATATATAATGTATTTATATAATATACATCGGGTATATATACATATGTATATATGTGTATATCTGTATACGTCTGATAATCTTACGAGTCGAACCAGCAACTCACTAACTGTGTGACTCCTGCTATGAAACTATACAGCAAAAATCCTTATCTTGTTTTCGCATAACATGAAGAGAATATAAACATTTCAAAACTGAAATATACACGTCCGCACGCGCGCACACACGCAGAGACGCACATTTTTATATACATTCATACATACATACTTACATATATAAATAGATAGACGGATGTGCATATATCCATATATGTATATACATATACATATGCAGGCATTTACATACATATATATGTATACTTATTTAAATTGTATATATATATATATAAGCATGCATATATGAATATATATACATATATGTGTGTGCGTATTTGTGTAAATCTATACATCATATGCATTCTTTGTAAACGTATACTCTATAGATACACACGCATATATATATACATATAATATATATATAGTGTGTGTGTGTGTATATATATATTATATTTATATACATTTATATTATTATATATATCGGATATGTATATATGTTATATATATGTATATAAACATATGTACATATTATATATATATAATATATATTATATATATATATATATATATATATATATATATATATATATGTATGTATGTATGTATGCATGCACACACGCGCATATATATATATATATGTAAACGTGTATGTGTATTATATATATCTATATGTCTATGTATATGTGCGTGTGTTTGTGTTTGAATATGCGCACTGCTTACCTATATGTTGTCCTATGGCCGTTTACATCCTGTAACTTAGATGCATTATTAATCGATAACATTAAATAATTGGTTATGGAAAATTACTACTCTTGTGAGATTCCCCGATCCGGTGGGGGTAACGTTGACTGATGAGACACTCAACGAGGTCGAAACACCATGAGGTTTTCACTTTCTTTACAATGGTGAACAGAGTGTTAAGAATACCCATCGTTTAAAGTGAGAAGGTGCTCTCCGATGAGGTAAAACATCGGTGACCAGATATTCACTTTTGAATCTGCTTGAACGTATTAAGAGTGAATGGATATGTTATAGCCATAAAACCTGAAATTCGGAGGTGAAAAAAAGAAAGAAAAAGTCAATTATATTACCTACAGATAGTGATTGATATTATATTTTTATCGACCCAATGACATCTAATGCAAAACCGACATTGACGAGATTTGAACCCTGAATGTAAAGAGCTAGAAGTAATAACGCAAAACATGTCTATGATGCTCTACCGATTCCAAAAAACAAACAAACTGCCCCCCCCCCGTGGAAAAAATGAACCCTATCCCACAAAACAAACAAGAAAACAAAAAAAAAAAAATCATAATCTCAGATAAAGGTACATGACCAGAAATTTGGGGGAAGGATTGTGGTAGTTATATCGACCCTAGTTTGTAGATGGTTTTGTCGATGCAGAGAAATCTATGGGAAAAGGGGCCTCGTCGTGATTTGAACTCAAAACCCAAATGCTCAGCATGTAACAATGTAATGGTTCTATCAATCTATCGCCTTAGTGTTTTCATTCTTTGTATAAGGGGCGACGAGTGTAGCCAGGGGACGTTGCATGAAAGCGGTGAACCACCACCACGACGACCACCACCACCAAGGCCACATCAACACCGATAGAGACTTCAATGAAAACAAGGAAATATAAAAACAATATAAATAAGAGAAAAAAAGGGATAAAGAAAAGTTATGCAAGACGGAATCTTAATGGATACGAAAAGATAAAAAGCTGATAAAACACGTAGGAACACAAATACTTAGAACAGACACGAATACGCACAACGTACATACGGATGTGTATATGCAGACGGACGTGCGCAAAGATAACGGATGCATATATAAATATGGTAGACCTGCGCATGGCTATGTTTATCAATAACAGTATGAATGCGTATATGTAAATAAACATTCAAACACCGATGTATATTAAATAACACTCATGTCTGTGTGGATCAGAGGTTCGCCTGGCGAACACGTGATTTCGGGTTAAGTTCCACTGTGCAGCACGTTGGGCAAATGCCTTCTATTGTAGCCCCGGTCCCACCAATACGTTGTGAGTGAATTTGATAGACGGAAAGTGTGTGGGATGCCATCGTGTGTATATGTGCATGCGCGTGTATGTGTGTATGAGTGTGTGTTATGTATGCATGCATGTATGTATGTATATATATATATATATATATATATATATATATATATATGACCAAGAAAAAAGCATCAAGAATGGATCAAGCAGCAGAAATATCACAAAAACTGTTACACAGAGTTTCACGTTCCCGTCGTCGGACGGACGGTTTCGTTAGAGGGACAGAAATGACGATATAATCAAACATAAAACTAGATCAAAGGATACACCTTTGAAAATGGCTTTATATATATATATATATATATATATATATACACATAAATATACACATAGATATACATATATACCTATATATATATATATATATAATATATATATACATATATAGGTACATATGTATATATACACATACACACACATACACACACAACATATAATATATATATATACATATATACATATATATATATATATGTATACATGCATACACTTATATATATATATATGAAATATAATACATGCATATACATACACACTATTATATACACGTACACACACACACCACACACACAACACACATATATATATATATATATATATATATATGCATATATATGTATATGTGTGCGTGTGTGTTTACGAGGGGATTGTTCAATTATTCCTGGCTTTGAAGGTATCGCAAAAGCCTTAGTTAGAGTCCTAACATTCCAACTTCCTTTACAGGGTTCAGAAAAACTTAAGGACCGCTGCAATAAGTGTGTGAATCTGAGAGAGAAATATGTGGAATAAAATCCTAATTAACTGCCCCGCCTGTATTTTGTTTTACCCAAAGACAGGAACAAGCTGATTGGTTACTTTTTTTCTCTAGGATTGGTCACGTGATGTAAACATTTCTGATGGGAATGCAGTGCGGTTCGATAATCGATTGAGGCTGTCTTTTTGTGTACTTCAGCAAAATACCTCATTCCACGTTGCTCCAGTCCCCTTTGTGTGTGTGTATGTGGGGGTGCGATGTTGGCCTGCTCGCTCAGCGAGCGGAGCGGCGCCATTCGGAGGATAAAACAATGCAAAACGCATTGTGTTCAGCTACGTGTAACAATATCTGATAGCCTGGTCGGTCCCGTGATCACGTGATATATGTATGTATGCATGTGTATCTTTATCGTATATAAATATATATATATACACACACATGTAAACGTTTTCTTTATACATATGCATGGACACATACACCGATGCGCAGATACACACAAACACACACACACACACACATACACACACACATACACACACACACACTGGCAAAGCACGCACACACATCCTGAATAATTAATTATATAACGGTATCACTTCGGTGAGATATTAAATTGTTCCATGATTAAATCGTTTTGTTTCATCTTTCACTGAGAAATTAATATTACAGCGCCATCTGTCAGCGAAATTGTTATTTCATCTTGTAAAATAACGATTTAAATATATTTATGGTTGTGTCTTGCCCTTCCAAGCATCAATTAAGCATCTTTAGCTTAATTAATTAAACGTGTGAATGACTACAACGATATATTAATGTATTAAAGCAACTCTCTTCACGCTAATATGCTAACATGACAATAAGCATAATGGCTACCCGAAGCAGCCGTTTAAAACATCTGCACCGATAAATCATAAACAGCCGCTTATGAAAATGAAAAACACATTTATATTCATGCATACAATGGCCAGTTTAAATGCCCAAACAGATAATATGATATTTCGTTCTCTTTCGTTCTGCCTGCCGATGTTACCATTTTCGTTTCCTACTTCTACAATTTCTTGAGCGGTCTTTCTTTGTTTCACAAAATAATAGAACGCTTGTAATAAGATGTTTGCTTGTGTGTGTTTGTGTGTGTGCACAAACATACACCTGTACACAGACATATATGTGCACACACACACACATATATATAGAAACACACATATATATATACATATATATCTACACATATAACTACATGTATATATATATATATATATATATGTGACCGCGTGTGTACCGTTGGCGATTCTTTTTCCTCTGTCTTCCCTTCTCTGGATCTTTCCTTCTCTTATGTTTCCGACGAAGAGCTCCGCTCTAAACGTTAAACCCTCCTTCTTCCCTTCCTTCCTGAGCGTCCAATAATACTATATTTGTTCCACATCCTCACGTTGTTGTGTTTTTTTTTGTGCTTTCATGTTTGGATTAACTTTATATATATACCTATATATATATAAATATATATCTTATTTCTATTTTCTTTCTCTTATTTTCGTCTAGATTCCCCAACTCCTCATTTTCCACAATAATTCATACTCAAATATTTTCTCACACCGTCTCTGATGAAGGGATATCCATAACATACCAGAAACAGCTGTAAGACTATTTTATTATAAATGTCCTGAAAACTCCCAGCCTTGGCTTTGTTCTCTCATTCTGTCTAATACATATATGTATGTTTAATACATATATGCAGGACCCACATCAGACTCTTCACTCGTATCATTATCGAACCAAGAGTTTAACCATGGTCTGTCTATGGCATTTACTTAGCGTTACCCGATACTCTTTGGGTCTTCTAAACACCAACACCTCTCATATTTATATATGCTATATATATATATATATATATATATATTATATATATATATATATATATAGTTAATCCAAACAAGAAAGCACAAAAAACACATCAACGCGAGGACGTGGAACACATATAGTATTATTGGACGCTCAGGAAAGAGGAAAGAAGGAGGGTTTAAACGTTTCGAGCGGAGCTCTTCGTCAGGAAACATAGGAAAAGGAAAGATCCAGAGAAGGGAAGACAGAGGAAAAAAAAAATCGCCAACGGTACACACGTGGGGCTAAACACAGAAAGGACAAACAAGCACAGACAAACGGATTAAGTCGATTATATCGACCCCAGTGCGTAACTGGTACTTATTTAATCAACCCCGAAAGGATGAAAGGCAAAGTCGACCTCGGCGGAATTTGAACTCAGAACGTAACGACAGACGAAATACGGCTACGCATTTCGCCCGGCGTGCTAACGTTTCTGCCAGCTCGCCGCCTTGCGTGATCGTGTGTGTGTGTAGCTGCCAAACTTTTGCCAGTGCACGATAGGTAAGGTAATTTACATATGATATCTAAGATTTTAAACATATATTCGAATATAGAATAGATAACGGTAGGATCCGTAACTTAGCATTCTGGGACTGGCATACAAGCGATGTTCTATCTATCTGTCTGTCTGTGTGTCTATCTATTTCTGTCGGTCTCTGTCTAATTTTCTATCTATCCGTCTGTCTGTTCTAGATTGTGGACATTCTTTCTTATCGAAGTAACTAATAATTTCATCTTAACGCTGATCTCACAAAACAGGCAATTATAGCCACCGTGACAGAGTGACAGTTGTTATTGTGAAACTACCAAGTAAGCAGAAGTAATAATCACTGCTTCGATAATGATAATAGGAATGATACTGATTATAATGGTGATGATGAGGATGATGATGAAGTCGGAGATGATGTTGATTATGAATTTGATATTAATAATTTTGATATTAAAGAAAATGATGATGACGATGATAATGATAATAATCCTTTCTAATAAAGGCAGAAGGCCTGCAATTTTGTGGGAGGGGACTAGTCGATTACCTTGACCCCAGTGTATATCTGGTACTTTAATTTTCGACGCCGAAAAAATAAAAGGTACAGTCGACCTCGATAGAATTTGAACTCAGAACGTACAGGTAGGCGAAATGTCACTAAGCATTCAGCCCGGCGCACTAAACACTCGGCCAGTTCACAAAACAATAGCTTCTGATCTTAACTGATTGGAAGTGTTATCATGCACATTGTTTTGTCTTGGTATAAAAGATGGGCCACACCAAATATTCTGCTCAATACCACAGATTTGCTTGTCAGATGCTTGACATAAAAAAGTTGGGCATGTCCCTTAGTGGCTGACTATATATGTATCGCTAATGATGATGATTATGATGATGATGATGATGATGATGATGATGCTAATAATAATAATAATAATAATAATAATAATAATAATAATAATAATAATAACCAATATTAAATGTCTCACACACTGATGACGGGTTACTATCCATAAACCCGGGTCCGTGTGTATCCCGTAAGGCTAGAGATGGGAAGGATGATTTCCCTTCGCAAAAACTGATCGGACACAGACAGTGTGTCGTTAGCCAGCTGGAGGAGATGTCTTCCTGGGGCTATAAACAACAGTAGCATAGTCCTATATGGGTCAGCCACATTTAGGTGACAAATATAGTTCACGAATAATAGGCACAAGACCTAAAATTTTGCAGGAGGGGTCTGAAACAATAACAAAAATAATAATCCTATGGTTTCAAAATTTATCAGAAAGCTAGCTCATATATCATGCAAATGTCGGATCCATCCATACATCCTTTCAATACGTACAACGTGACCTACGCAATCACTGACACATACTCCCTTAGTAATCATGCATAATGGCTGCAACTTCAAGACACACTTCAAGACACACACACACACACACACACACACACACACACACACACATAGCGACACGTACATTATATGTGTACATGCTTTTGCGTGTGGGTGTGCACGTATATGTGCGTTTGTACGCTCATGCACGCGCTCATTTGTAATTGAGAGGTATGCGTGTATACTTGCAATTCATATATGTGAGTGCATGTGTGTATTTATTTATTTATTTACATGCGTATGTATATATAGATACACACACACACACACACTCACATATATATATATATATATCCACACACACACACACATATATATATATATATCCACACACACACACACACATATATATATATATCCACACACACACACACATAATAAGGAGAGAGAGGCGGCGGTGGGGGGCGGGGGAGATGAAGAGGGGGAATGTATTATGAGGAAACACAACCGATACACTTAACTGTACACAAGTTTTAGCTCGTTAAACAACTTCCTGCATTAGAAGTCGGGGACTGCGCATCTGTTTCTAATAAGGCTTGCTGATAAATATATATATATATATATATATATATTATATATATATATATATATATACACTCACTCACACACACACATATATATGTATATATATATGTATGTATATATATATATATATATATATGTGTTGTGTGTGTGTGTGTGTGTATATATTTACAGCTGTGTGTGTTTATTTCTTTTGCATTTGCAGGCATTTTGTAAATATATTTCTAAGGAACTACAGATATTGATGTATGTTAAAAAACTATCTCCTGTCCAATTTGTTATTAGATCGACTCTCTCTCTCTCTCTCTCTCTCTCTCTCTCTCTCTCACTACCTCTCTCTCTTTCTCACCACTTCTCTCTCTGTCACTCTCTCTCTTTCTGTTTCTCTCTCTCTATAACACATACATTCACCTACAAATATTCGGAGTTACGTATATAAGCTCTGCCCACGAGCATCTGCTTGTACATAACGCTATACTATTCCACCGTACAAAGCGGCAAAGCAGTAAATTTATTAAATCGTCAGCAAGACTACTTCACCCTGTTTGTTGCAACTGCTCTGAGTTCAAATCCCACCAAAGCTATTTTGTTCTGTCGTTAAGGAAATGAATGATACCCTGGTGATGGAATGTCGTTCGTCTGCTCCTTCATGTTGTCTGTTAACCTTCCAGTTTCTTTACTTTCTTTTTGGCTAGAGTTAATTGCTTTTCCGCGTTGGATGTTAAACATAAGAAGGCAGTTATAATCAAGTATTCTACAGTGTTTGAAGGAACTATATCTTCTCTGTCGTCTGTAGACGCAGCGGCAGAGATTAACTCTTCTGCGGTTCGTAATTTCGAATTATCTTGTATGCTGCCCACCACATAAAAAAAAAAAAAAAAAAAACAAATTGCTGACGAAACCAAACCAGTTTTTGAAAAATATAATTTTAAAATTTTGCCTCAGTATTGCCACAATGCAATGACTGAGAGAAGAAAAATCAAAAGATAACCTTGACAAGAAGACAATGATAAGAAGATATGAGAGGTTATCAGCGTTACTGAAAATTATCATCAGAAGTGACAAGGGAGAGCATTCCTGCAATTTCATCCGGGTGAAAACTAATACAGTCAGCTTAAGAACGGTGTGAATGGAACTGATCTGTGGTAACTACTGTGAGCATTCTAGACATGTTTTGACATTATTAAACCTCATCAGCGAAACAGTTCCATTCAATGGTTGCTACTATCTCAAAACAACGAGCATAAATAGATTTTTTATGTGTGTGTGAAGGACATTCATAGACTAAGCACATTAAAATAATGTTAAATAGAACATTTCCCAAGGGTGCTCTCTGCATGGCCAATACACAGTTAAATGCAAGCTCGTATACTTAATGCATTGAATCGAAACATTTTTCAATAAATTAAAATCATGACCCTAAGGAGATTAAAAGAAAACAGTAGCAGTAATTAATTTTTGTTTCCAATTAACGGAACTTAATTAATGGATATTTTCCATTTTGGCTATTTAA
>NW_021824075.1:0-20039 GCF_006345805.1 Octopus sinensis | reverse complement strand
AAAAAAGCCTTACTCATAACACCATGTATGAACTTGCCAAACAGCAAAGTGCCTCTTGATATTTTTGAAACTTTATGCACGTATCAATAGCAATTCTTTGGCCATCACAAGAGAGAGAGTTGAAATGGTACATCCCACCTTAATAACAAACTCTAGTACCTGCCAGTTGATCATAAATTCATTGGAAATAAATTCCTTCATTCACTCTAAATTGTAAAACCAAAGCCCTTCGTATCAGCGTGTGAGAAACAGACACATTCATTTGCCAAGCCAGGTGACCTGGCGGTTCTTCCTTTTAACATGCTTCTTTAAACACCTGATCTCGTGGATATTTTCCTTTGTACTGAATTTTTATTTAAAAGATATTGTTAAAATACATTTCAAATTATTACGAAAGTAAAGAAGTTCATGACTTCAGAAGGGCTGAGAAGTATTAAAATACCTGTTACATGTTAACTTGTTAAAGGAAAATACTTACCGTTGCGTTTAGACTTCCATTCTTTAGAAGCGGGCACAAGTTACACCATGTACCATAGCCATTATTTTGAAGATGGTAATCAAGGACAAACTTTATTGGCTTCAGCGAATTAATCTTATTCTGGGAAAATAAGATTAAGAAAAAAGTAATAACAAAAATTAAAATAATAATAATAATAATAATAATAATAATAAATAAATGGAGAGTGTACAGATGAAAAGTTGATACCTGATAACATTGAAAGTCAAAGGTTTAGGAGTGACATCTGGTGCAAAGACAAGGAGCACAAGAAGGATGCTGAATGGTTGCAAGAACTGAAACAAACAGTAGTCTCTCCAAAACAGGCAGAACTAGTTACTTAAGTTAAGGAAGTGAAGTAAATCAAGAAAAAATGAGCAACTGGAAGGCCCCGGGACCAGATGGAGTTAAAGGCAACTGGATCAAAAGATTTGGTGAATGTCATGCACGAATAGCTGCGCAAATCAACACCTTATTAAATGCCATCCAAGGAACACCAGAGTGGTTGACATTGGGTAGGACAGCGATGTGCCTGAAAATCATAGCAAAAGGCAATACGGTAGACAATTACAGGCCGATATCCTGTTTGCCACTTATGTGGAAATTATTGGCTGGAATACTTGCAGAGTCAATGTACGAACATCTGAAATAAAATGGAGTCCTGCCACATGAGCAGAAGGGTTACAAGCGTAGGTGCAGAGGTTCCAAGGACCAACTCCTGATAGACAAAACTGTATTTAGAGACTGCAAAAGGAGGGAAAGTAACTTAGCCATGTCATGGATCGACTATCGTAAGGGGTACGATATGATCCCACATTCTTGGATTATGGAGTGCATGAACCTACTTGATATTGCATCGAATATTGAGCGATTGTTTGGAAAAAGTATGGCGAATTGGAGGACGGACCTGACAGATACGGAAGAAGTTTGGGGACAGTAGAAATCAGGAGGGCCATCTCCAAGGAGACTGCCTGTCCCCACTGATCTTTGTACTGTGCATGATACCACTAACACTGATATTGAGGAAAGCAAAAGCTAGGTCTGTATTCAAAAGCCGCCAGCAAAACGTCAACCATTTGTTATTCATGGATAACCTCAAACTTTATGGTAAAAATGAAACCCAAGTCAGTTCCCTCGCTGATACGATGTATAACTTCAGTGCTGATATCAGAATGGAGTTCGGGCTGAGAAAGTGTGGTGTGTTAGTCTTCAAGAGAGGCAAAATCAAATGTATGAATGGGCTATCGATACCGTCGGGGGAGGTTGTGAAGCAGATAGAAGAGACGGGCTATAAGTACTTGGGGATTTGGGAAATGGATAAATTGATGGAGAAATAAATGACAGGAAAATTTAACGTGGAGTACTTGCGCAGACTGAGATTGATCCTATAGTCGAAAATAAATGGACGGAATAAGATCGAAGCTATCAATACCTGGGCGGTTTTATTCCTTAGATATGGAGCAGGGGTAATCGCATGGACAGTAGACAGTTAACTAAACAGCTTAGACAGAAAGACAAGGAAGTTGCTAACTAGATATGGGTCACTCCACCCAAAAAGTGACACAGACAGACTGTATGTACCAAGAAAAAGAGGGGG
Organism: Octopus sinensis; assembly: GCF_006345805.1. NCBI lineage: Eukaryota > Metazoa > Mollusca > Cephalopoda > Octopoda > Octopodidae > Octopus > Octopus sinensis. The sequence goes on along the minus strand of NW_021824075.1, from coordinate 17,946 downwards.
AAGAGGACTTACTGGATGCGAACACAGTATTAGATCAGAAGAAAACAACATAGCATGGTATTTAAAAAATGCCACAGAACTGCTATTATTAGAAGTAGGAAGATCAGGCCTGAGTAGGATGAAAGATTGCAAAAATAAAGTACTATACAAGAATTTAAAAATGAATGAAACTGAAAATAGATCGGTAAAGAAAAGAATGGAGGTCAATTTCATAGGGATATTGAAGATAAGATAGACAGAGAAAAAAGATAGCTGTGGATGACTAAAAGTGATTTAAAACCGGAAACGGAGGCTATAATCTGTGCTGTCCTAAGCACTAAGAACAAATTACATAAAATACAGAATAGACTACACATCAGAAAGTGATAAGTGCAGAATCTGTGGACAAAACGGTGAAACCGTATGGCATATTACCAACCAATGTACGCCACTAGCACAGAAGGAATATAAGAGACGCCACGACAATATAACCAGGCTTGTCCATTGGACACTCTGCAACAAGTATGGACTTGCCAGAGTAAAATATTGGTACGAATACAAACCCGAAGACATCGTCGAGAATAGAAATGCAAAGATCCTATGAGATTTTATGATTCAGTGTGACCATGAGATATAGAATAGGAAGCCGGACATAGTATTTATTGAGAAAGAAAAAACTATGCTGGATCATAGATATAGCATGCCCAGCAGACAACAAGGTATGCGATAAGGAAGAAAGAAAAGTTGAAAGACATGACAGGTTAGCTTGGGAAGTTGAGTAGTGGTGGTCGATGAAAACGGTAGCAGTAGTACCAATAATTGTCGGAGCACTGGGAACAGTGAGCAAAAATCTCGAGAAGTACGCGGAACAAATAGGGGCTGCAATAAGTGTGGAGCGCTTGCAGAAAACAGCACTGCTTAGAACCACTCGAATACTCCGGAAAGTGCTCGAAAAATAAGGTGTTACCTTAGTTCAGTGGTAGTGAACAGCTGACACTGTGGTACACCTACAACGTTAGAAGCTGTGCGAAGGCAATAATAATAATAATAATAATAATAATAATAATAATAATAATAATAATAATAATAATAAATGCCCTGATGCAGTATCAGGCAGTGGCTCTCATGACTTCTGATCTTAACTGATTGGAAGTGTTATCATGTACATTTTTTTGTCTCGGTATAAATGATGGGCTACAGCAAATACCACAGATTTGCTTGTCAGTTGTTTGACCTTAACCAGTTGAACATGTCCCTTAGTGGTTGACGATATGTACATCTCTGATCACGAGCAGATGTAGTGGGGGAGCATCATAGTCATGTGTTGAGAGGAATTCTTTGAGGTTTGGATAATTTACCTTTGGAAACATGGGTGTTTCGTTCAACATCCTTAAACAACCCTTATTCGGGGACCTTTTTAGCAGGATGGGCTACTCGGTTGGAAGAAAATTCTAAATGGGCCCCACCTGCAAGGTCATGCACTGTTTATCTTGATATGAGATCACCATTTCGCGCACATATGGTTGTGATGCATGTGCCCAGTGCAGCCTTATCAGACGGGTAGTCATGATGGGTATACTGAGCTTCGTATATTTTACCCCAGTGTCACTTTGATGGCATGCACTGCTCTCTCACCCAATAATAATAATATTAATGTTTCTTTGTTAACTTTTTTATGTTTTATTTTCCCTTTTTCTCTCTGTCTTTATTCCCTTTTTCCTCTATCGCATGATTGGTAAATGAACAATCTGGCGTGTTTATTTTAATGGCCTACCAATGTATACAGTGCTTTTTTCTAGGTTCCTGGAAGACATTTGGCAAGAAATTGAAACAGAATTGAAAGATGATAATGAAAATGATAATGATATTGATGATGATAATAATAATAATAATAATAATAATAATAATAATAATAATAATAATAATAATAATGCATAAGGCCTGAAATTTAGGGAGAAGGGACTCGTCGATTACATCGACTCTTGTGTTTCACTGTTACTTAACTTACCGACCCCTAAAGGATAAAAGGCAAGTCGAACTCGGCGGAATTTGAACTCAGAACGTAGCGACGATAATAATAATAATAATAATGATGATGATGATAAGATGATAATAATAATAATAATAATAATATAATAAAATAATAATAAATAATAATTAATAATAATAATAATAATAATATAATAATAATAATAATAATAATAATAATAATAATAACCGCATTGGTCATTGCGCGGATTACAAAGACCACGTACCCGAAAATTGAACCAAATCCTGATTGAAAAAATCAGTTACTGGATCCAAATCTTCCCAACACACAGGAGCTGGACGGACCCCCCACAACCGGAATATTCCAACAGATGGCCATCCATGCTCATCACCAAATAATCAAAAGAAAAAGAAGGAAAAATGGTCTAGGGAAGGTAATAAAGAAGTTCTTGAGGCCTTCTACCATGCCATATATTTCCCCACAGATAAGTCTAGCACTGTACAAGCATACTTAAACTGGAGACAGACAGAAACACCCTGAAGTAAGACCCTACATAGACAGTAACAAGCTTGCCAATATTAGAAGAAACATTATAAAAAAGAAATTACTGACTGAAGTAGAGATTGATCAGGTTAGGCAAGCAATATCGGAAAATGAACGAAGCTGCAGCTAGAGAAGATAATACAGAGGAAATGATTATAGACCAGCCCAGGGCGGATAAAAACGAAGAGAGGATTGAAAGAGTTAGTATAAGTGATAGGCAAAGTGAAATACGCCCTGAACCAATCATAAACACTAAGACAGATGAGCATCAAATAGATAAAGAAAGTCACACAAATATTGACCCAACAGAACTACATGAGCTAAAAAATCAAATCATGATTGAATGGCTGAAAATTAAGAAACCAGCATGGATGAGCGTGATGATACACTTCCTAAAATCCGCAACTCTAACCAAAACATGAAAATAATTGGTAAAATCCGGCTTGCACTTAAGGATATAATTTCAGTTAATGATGTTGATATCACAAACCTCAACCACCTATACTATGCATCCGCGAAAATCTCAACGATCCTATGTGTGGTGTAAAGATTAGAAACGGCAACAGTCCCACAAAAAGCCTTCTTGGCAAGAACGTCTGCAACAACAAATTAAAATATTTAGATCTGACATTGAATATTTGAAAAACCTTAAGGCTCACAAGACTACCAAACCTACAAAAACCCAAAAATTACTGAAAAAATACAATATGAAAACTATACTTGATATTGATGCCACCATAGAAACCATCAAACAAAAGGTATCTGCCAAAGCTGCCCGCATAGCGAGGTATGAAAAGCGTGTTAGATTTTTCAAGGACAACAACATGTTCAAAAATAACACCAAGAATTTTTACAGGAAGATAGGAAAAACAGCGTTTACTGCAGGGTCTGTACCATCAAAAGAAGAAGTGCAGAGATTTTGGAATAAAATCTGGGCAGAAGAAAAAACACACAACGAAAAGGCCCCCTGGATTGACAGAATATCTACAGAACTGGACCCCTTAGAAGAGCAAAAGTGGGAGGGTGTCAAGGTAGAAGATATAAGATCTGCTCTCAGGAGGTCAAGCAAATGGAAGTCTCCAGGAAAGGATAAAATCCTAACTTCTGGCTGAATGCCTTCCCAGAGAGCCATGAACTGCTAACAGAACTGTACAATGATGCTTTGCAACACCCTAGTAGGATGCCTCCTTGGCTAGTTAATGGGTTAACATTCCTGCTTCCAAAAAGTGAAGAAACAAATGAACCAAAAAAACTATAGACCCATAACCTGCTTAACAACTATGTACAAAACACTAACATCTGTCCTGACGGAATATACCTATAGTTTTTTAACAGACAGCAGCATATTCCCTAATGAACAGAAAGGATGTAAACGTGGATCCTACGGCTGTAAAGACCAACTACTCATCAATAAGATGATCTTAGAAGATTGTCACAAACGACACAAAAACTTATCAATAGCCTGGATAGACTATAAAAAGGCTTTTGATAGCCTACCACATAGCTGGATTAGGAAATGCCTTGAAATGTATAAGATAGCACCAACTCTGCGAAACTTCTTGACTGTAAGTATGAGATCATGGAGAACCACACTAACCTGAACAGTGACAGTGAATCCCTAAATGCTGGTGATGTAAAAATTTCGTGTGGCATTTTCCAGGGTGACTCACTGTCACCACTCCTCTTTTGTTTATCCTTAATACCTCTCTCAAAGCTGCTCAATGACGCGCAGTACGGGTATAAAATGTTTGATAAAAATATAAATCATCTCGTTTACATGGATGATTTAAAGCTTTTTGCAAAAAATGATCAACAACTCAAGGGCTTACTAGCGATAGTCAAACAATTCAGTGACGACATCAGAATGCAATTCGGCCTCGATAAATGTGCAAAGGCTACCTTTATCAAAGGAAAAATGACAGAAACATCTAACGTTAACCGACCCACACAGAATGTCATAAAAGAACTAGACCCAGCGGAGAGCTACAAGTACCTAGGGGTAATTGAAGGGAACGGAATAAGGCATTCAGAGATGAAGGAAAGGATCAGGAGAGAATGCTATCGAAGAGTGAGAGCAATACTCAAGACAGAGCTGAATGCAAGAAGAAACAGGATCGAAGCAATCAATGCATTAGCTATACCAGTCGTGACTTACAGTTTCAATATTGTTAACTGGTCAATTACTGAAATATGTCAGCTCGACAGAAAAATAAGGAAACTGTTGACAATGCATAGAATGCACCACCCTAAGGCAGATACAGAACGACTCTATCTGCCAAGAAAAGAGGGAGGCCGTGGTCTTTTGCAACTGGCAATAACAATGAAGATTGCTACAATTGGCCTAGACACCTACCTGAAAAACTCTGAGGACTGGATGTTAAAACTTGTCTCAAAACATGAAAACAAGAAAGCATCATACTCAGTCACAAAACAGGCAAAGGAATATCTAAGTGAATTCCGAATACAACCAATTTCGGAATTAGAGATAGATATACAAGAAACAAGCACAGAAAAAGCTAGGCGCATGAAAACCGTGCCAAAACTGCGGCCTTAGATATTCTGAATAATAAATGGCAAGAAAAACCTCTCTATGGCAAATACCCAAAGAGAGCGAATAATGCAGATATCGACAAAGCCCTGACCCATCAATGGCTAATGGCTCTGGCTTAAATCTGAAACAGAGGGGTTTATCATAGCAGCTCAAGATCAATGCCTACCAACAAGAAACTACCAGGCCAACATATTAAAGATCAGAAGCAGTCCAACGTGTCGTGTATGCAAGCAACAAAATGAAACCATTGACCATGTGGTCTCCAAGTGCAGTCTTCTAGCGCCTACAGAGTATCTCAACAGGCACGATAGAGCTGCACAATATATTCACTGGGTAATCTGTAAAAACCTGGATTTGCCCCATGAAAAAAACTGGTGGGAACACAAACCACCCCCAGTGCTTGAAAATGACCACATCTCACTCCTCTGGAACTTCACCATTCAAACTGACAGGAAGATAGATGCAAATAGGCCAGACATCATATTGAAAGACTTCAAACAAAGAACATGCCTCCTCATTGATATGACTGTCCCAATCGATATAAACGTATCTGTCAAGACCTACCAAAAACTGAGCAAATATAAAGATCTTGAAATAGAAATCAGCAAAATGTGGAAGCTGAAGACTAAAACAATACCTGTTGTCATAGGTGCCCTGGGAATGATAGCAAAAGGGGCTGATAGCTACCTAACTCAGATACCAGGAAACCCAAAAATGGCAGAAGTTCAAAAGATAGTGCTCATGGGAACTGCTCATATCCTACGCAAAATACTCTCTATGTAATCTCAAGGTTTAAAACAAACATAATTTTCGGTTTAAAAAAAAAAAAAAAAAAAAAAACTTTTTTTTTAGACATTCATTAGTACAACATCCCACCCCCCAAATATATGGCACACTAGGCATAACAACAACATGAACTTCCAACCTGTTGTCTCTTGAGGTCTCTGGGTGAGACTTGGAGCCAACTTGTACAAATATAAAGCAAAAGTCAAACATAGAATAATAATAATAATAATATAATAATAATAATATATAATAATAATAACGCTATAAAAATAAAATACTGAATAATAATAATAATAATAATAATAATAATAATAATAATAATAATAATAATAATATAATAATAATAATAGTAATAATAATAATAATAAATGCCCTGATGCAGTACCAGGCAGTGGCTCCCATGGCTGCTGATCTTAACTGATTGGAAGTGTTATCATGTACATTGTTTTGTCTTGGTATAAAAGATGGGCTACAGCAAATATTCTGCTCAATACCACAGATTTGGTTGTCAGTTGTTTGACCATAACCAGTTGACCATGTCCCTTTGTGGCTGATAATATGTGCATCTCTGATCACAAGCAGAAGTAGCGGGAGAGCATCATAGCCATGTGTTGAGAGAGGAATTCTTTGGGGTTTGAATATTGATATGAGATCACCATTTCGTGCACATATGGTTGTGATGCATGTGCCTAGTGTACCCTTATCAGACGGGTATTAATGATGGGTATGCTGGGTTTCGTATATTTTACCCCAGTGTCACTTTGATGGCATGCACTGCTCTTTCACTCAACAACAACAACAACAATAATAATTATCCAATCTGTTAGGCACAGGGCCTAAAATTTGCGGGAGGTGGACAGTAGATTATATTCACCCAGTACTCAACTGGTACTTAAGTTATCGACCCCGAAAGGATGAAAGGCAAATTCGACCTCTGCAGAATTTGAACTCAGGACATAAAGAAGGACGAAACGTTGCTTAGCATTTTGTTCTGCGTCCAAACGATTCTGCCAGTTCACCGCTTTTACTAGCTCGCACACCTGAGTTCATGAATAATAACCAGGTTGAACAGCAAGATAGAAGTGCGTCAGCTGTTGTTGCAAGGAAGTTAAAATCCAAGGCAAAGAAAACAAGCGTATGAACAATTGGCTGATAGGTGGGAACAAAAACCCCTACATGGCAAATATATCACCCGTAGCAAACAAGCTGATGTAGACCAGAAGCACACCCATCAGTGGCTACAAAGCTCAGGGCTAAAAGCAGAGAGCGATGGTTTCATCTTAGCTGCTCAAGATCAGAACATATTGACCCGAAATTACCAAGCGAATGTAATGAAAAATAGAGTAGACCCGAAATGCCGATACTACAACGATGAAATTGAAACGGTGAACCACCTAATCTCTGGATGTAAAGTTCTAGCACCTATAGATTATCAATCAAGGCATGATGGAGTAGGGCCAATATTTACACTGGTTAATATGTCGGCATTATAAAATCAAAAGTGCTGACAAATGGTATAAGCACCATCTGAGGCTGTAACTGAGGGAGAAAATGTAACGATTCTTTATGAATTTCCACAACATACTGACAGAACCATCAAAACTAATAAACCGGATATTGTCACGAAAGATCAAAATAATAAAGTATGTTTATTGATCGACATGAACATTCCTTGTGATCATAATATCTCGGAAAAAGAATTTGACTAACTCAGAAAATATAAAGATTTGCTTATTAAAATCGAAAAGATGTGGTATCTCAAGACGGTTACAATAGAATAATCCCTGACTTATCATCCATGCAAGAAATTGTAGTCTTCAGAATCCACTGACAAAAATGCAAGATTAGAAAAGTTACGAATAAGCAGCAGCCAGATTTATATGACAAACTATGCGTTCAGAACTATAATATATTATATTTTCTAAATGTTCGGAATCATAACACATTTTCTATTTATAAAAATATGGAATCATATCTAGATAAACTAAAAGATTTCTTTTTAGCTTTTGAGATAGATTTTTTTTTACATTAACGATGCAATGAAATAGCTTTTACTGGGTATAGAAGCTATTATATTTTGCACGGTTCAATGAAGGAGTATCTACGTGATGGTTCGATCTGCTAGAAATAGCAGCCAAATGTCCGTTAAATCACACCCTATCGTCTTAAGAAGGTGATATCTAAGACTAAATTGGATAATTAGAGGTATTGAATGCACAATGTATGAAAAACTGACGGGTCGGTCAAAGCTGGAATGTCTTTGATCACAGACCTGCTAAATGTGAATTGACCTGCGGCTTAGCAACAACAATCATTATATTTTAACTATTTGTTATAAACTCGAGTACCTTTACAGTCGAAGAGGGATTGCTTCATAACATACTAACTGGCTCTCCGAAAATAAAGTATTTTGTGGGAAGTCAGTTATCCATTAAAAGTTCCGATACATTTTATTCTGGTTCTTAAAAACCACACTTCTATGTTGAGTTAAGGGATTCAAATCGACATATATTGCAAGTCAATTGTCTCAACATTCTCAACGCGAATTTAATACAATAACACAATGTTCTTAAAGCACAACAAATCTTCATTATAAAACAATACTATTTTTGACGTACCTTTACGTAGATTTGGTAAACTTTTCCGTAAAAACTCGTCTTGATTTTTTCTGAACTGGTGTATTCTTTCTGGTTATTCTCCAAATAGACTCGTTTTCTTCTCGCAGGTTCTCCAATATCCACTTTTAAATTTGTATTCATAACTAAAGAGAAAAATATTTCATTATATTTTTGTTGATAGTTTTTCTTTCCTTCTTAGGCAATATTGTATATAGAATTAGCAAATTTATCATTAGGTTGCTATTCTTTTAAAGTTCATTTATTTCTAAGTCATTCTCCCGTATTCAATTTATTGTTCGTGAATTAAGATCATTACACACATCAAGTAAACAAAAACATATTTAGATGCAGGACGGAAAGAGAACACCTCTTTCGTTGACGTACCACTATTATTCTGTTCCAAGTAACCACAAGTGGAATAAACGGGCTAAGTCGATTGCATCAACCCCAGTGCTCAACTGGTACTTATCTTATTAACCCCAAAAGTATGAAAGGTAAAGTCCACCTCGGTAGAATTTGAACTCAGAACGTGAAATGCTGCAAACGACTTTGCCATCTCGCCGCCTTCATTTCACTTCGTATATTAACACAAATTGCAGAAGCAGAATATAGTTACTTCAAAAGACTCGAAAATTTTAGTTATTTTATTAAGCTTGTAGGGTGAAAGAAGCAAAATCAGTTACAGCAGAATTCGAACGAAAAATTAAAAAAGAAACTAAATACGGTGAAAGCACTTCATCTACGATTTCTGCCAACTCAGAATCCCCAACAGACATTGAAAATAATAACACGTTTAAACATAAAATGCTAAAAAAAAAAAGATTTTAATGAAACTAATTGTAAACTAGGTTTGAATTTTTTCCCATATAAAAAGAAGTCTTTTTTTGTTTTTTAGCGTTTACATTGATGACAAAGAATAAAATAAAAAGAAAAGCAATCTCAACAAGCTCACCTAAATCATAATTTCCACCGGAAAAGAACATGTAAAGGGTAACATTTACTATTATGTCCCCATTTGTCTGCCAAATCGGATCCAAAAAGGATTGCAGTATTTTTGGTGTAACTACCAGACTCTTATGTGGTTTGATGACTGGCCGGCTTTGAAGTATGACAGCTCGATCCGAAAGGTAAGCTCCAACAGCAATATCTAGTTCAGGTGATTTGAGTGGCAAAATACAGAAAAGTTAGTTTAAATAAGTTTTTCTTGTAAACATTATTGAACATGATAAAAATTACTGGAAAAAATATGAAGTTGAGTTAGAATTAGTACTTATGATTTAAAGAAACATCGAATATCATGCTTGCTTATTGTAAACACACTATTAAATAAAAATACTTAATACGGTTGTAGATCGCTATTGATGATGATTGCAGAAGTGGAGTACAATCGCTTCAAAACACTCAAAAGTTTGAGTTGTTTTATTAAGCTATTGTAGGATGAAAAGAGTAAAGTCGGTCACGACAAAATTCGTATGAAGATTATGGCTATCTTCGTGGTTATTCAACCGCCGCCCTTTAGGAATTTCTTTAAAGGTTTAAGTGTACGTAGTCATGAACGGTAATTGCAATATTTATGTTTTTTTCTTTTAGGCTTGTCTGCTTTTTGCGAATGACAAATGACACACTCCCAGAGAACTGGAACTGTTTCACGCCTGAAAGAACTGGTGAATACATGTGCAAGTTTTGGCTTCTGCAGTGCCTGACTGAAAAATTTTAAGTAAATATACAGCTCTTAATGTTTCAGTGTGGCCTGGTTTCTCTCCCAGTTCTTGGTTCTAACGAGATCCTATAGAAATAGTTTGATGACTGGCCGGCTTTGAAGTACGACAGCTTGATCCGAAAGGTAAGCTCCAACAGCAATAACTAGTTCGGGTGATCTGAGGGGCCAAATCTCTGAAACCTAACATACTTGCACGTCTATGAAAATTAGAGCCCATTAACTGTCTTATTACATTCTACATGCGATTTAGAAGTGGATTGCAAGTTTTAATACTTCAGCCTATTCTTCGATGATATGAGTAAAACATAGTTGATATTATTTTCTTTTATCTGATGTATCATAGTGAAAACTACGAGATACTTTCTTACTATTTTTTTTCTATTTGCAAGAACTTCCTTGTGTCATACCTTGTTATTGCCGTTCTGTCCTCCCACCAAGCTTTCTTATTTTAAAGACATTCAATAAATAAAAGCTCATTGGATTTCAGACTTTCTATCCATTCATTTAATTTGTGTTTAAGCAAATAGTAATTAGGTTTTCATCTTGAAGTTAGTAAATTTTCTGCCGTGTTCATCCATATCAAGTCCACGCATTTTCTTATAATGACAAGGAAACTAGTTGAAACAAATTTGTGCTGTGAATGTCTCAAACACAATTCCAACTTAAAGGAGAATGCATAATAAACGGTGCAATGTTACATTTCTAAATTTGCACCTTTCTCGCTGATTATATCAGTTAGCTGTAGTAAATAACGTGTTATCTATGACCATGTTCTAAAGAGTTATATACTAAGATCAGTGAGACTGATCAAATTCAACCTACATTGTGGTAACAGCGTCGACATCAATTTGATCTTAAGAGTATTTCGAGAAGTTGGCAAGATATTTTAGTAATGTTTGGGTAAGTTAGTAGTGACACAAAAAACTAGAGTGACATAAGCAGTAAAAAACTTTGCCGTATTTCTAACCTATGTAACCTACACAATAATAATACATTTCTTACCTGGGTATCCATTTTTATCAATATCAACGGTGCGGGAAAAAGATATTCCAAAAGATCTGATGTTGTTATTTATTTTAGTACCTTCAATTCTTTGTGAGGGTGTTTTCTTAAGTAATTTTCCGTCACTGTTAAATAAATAGATACAACCGATGCCATCATTTTCGTAAGGAGCCCCAACTAGGACATCTGGAAAATAAACGTTGCGACATTGTTTTACGATACGTTACCAGTGTGTCTTTGAGAAAACTATGTCCATTTATTTACTTGTTCATTATAAGGCAGTATATGTACTGAATGTTTATTAACACGAAAAGAACTCCCAAAAAACAACAACCACAAAACAACACCATTTTTAATAATTTAGATACTACAAATCTGTGAAGAAGCCTTTATAGGTCGTTCAGTCAGCGAGAAATTCATCAAATTTCATTCAAAGGACCACCTTCGAAAAGGATATGTTGGATAATGTATCCAGGACCCCCTGCATGTATGAAAAAGATAGTATAGCCACTATTCGAATGTCTCTGATCAGGGCTTACTTGAGGTTAAACATCAACAACTTAGATCTATTGTTGAGTAGTATTAGGTATTAACAGTAAAAAAAAATCTCGTCGAGAAAATCCAGTTTGAAAAACTGCCCGACTTCAATAAACCAGTGAAATGAATGTTGTTCTTCGTAGGAACTTTTGAAACGTCGAAATATAAACAATTCCTTTCCATTTCTGTCCCTTTCAACTGTTCTTCATTTGTTCTTCTATTCCTTCTTTCCTTCCTCAGAGTTGAAATAATTACCAAAGTAAAGTGTCGTTCGTAGTTGCAAACGACAGGGTTACTGCATAATTTCATTTTGATCCCAAATTTTAAAATTGAATATGTGAAGTTGTAATGAATTTCTGTGTTTAATAACAGACTCTTCTTTATTAAAGGAAGAGAATAATCGATCACTTCACCCACTGTATATTATTGGTAATATTTTCGTCGATCTCGATGTGTTAACTATTAAACAGAAATATCCTATTATGTATATTATTTAAGTTACATGCTTATGAGATAGTACCAAGTACTAGATTCTTCAATATTCACACTCAGTAGAATCTATTAAGTCTATTGAAGGCTTAAAACATTTTTTTTTATTAACTTTGAAATGGAATTTGTCACGTTCATGACTTTCTCAAAGTCGTGACGTAACAAAAGTGTAATGGACACAAGTCCAGTAGACTGGTGAAACGGATAAGCTCTCCATATGCCGTTTTGCTACTAATCTGCTGTACACAGCACGTATACGGTCAGTTATTGAAACAGTATTGTAAACTCTTCATCGACCTAGATATATATTTTTTCTATTTGCTTCCGTCATTAGACTATGACCATGCTGGGACACGACCTTCAAAGGGTTATAGTAAATCTCGTCGACCCTGGTACTTAGCTATACGTCTGGTACTTATGGAGGCGTTTTCTCTTTGCCGCACCACTAGCTTACGGGGCTAAAGTCACCGTCAATTGGCATCATCGTAAAAACAGACATAGGTACAGGCACATGCACATACATACACTCACACATACATATGTACGTCCGTACGTACATACATACATACATGCATGCATGCATGCATGCATACATACATACATAAATACATACATACATACATACATACATACATAAATACATACATAAATACATACATACATACATACATACATACATACATACATACATAACATGAACTTCCATGCGGCTTTGGTTTACCAAATTTGTTTAAAAAGTAGTGGTCGGTCATGAGGCTATAGAAGAAAACACCTGCCCAAGATGCCATTCAGTGGGGTCGAAACAGATCAACCGTCTTCAGTAAATTATTCAAAAGTATTTATTCAACATGACTTATACGGTTTCGTATCACTACACCAAACTCAATAGAAACCTTATGTTGTTGGAATACAACCTAAAGCAAAGAGAATTGGATACCTCGCTTTTAGTCACTTGATAATAGTAGCTTGCATAATGTGGAATGAAGACGTTCAGCGTATTCCTTTGCTCAGCAACAAAATTAACTGCACAAACAGTCACACACACACACACACACATACGCATATGCACACACACACGTTTTCACACTATCACATGCACGCACTCTCTGTCGCTCACACACACTTTCTCTCTCTCCATCTGTCTGTCTGTCCGTCCGTCCGTCTGTCTGTCTGTCTGCCTGTCTGCCTGCCTGCCTGTCTGTCTGTATGTATGTCTATCTGTCTGTCTGCCTGTCTACCTATCTATATACCTTACACAGATACACGATTAAAACTAAACGGCAACAAAACAAATACAAACGAATAAGTCGGTGGAAATTATACAAATAAATTTCTTTATTGTGCGAAGCATTTCAAATGTAAAATGATAAAGCAGTTCAAGAAGTTTACTTGAACTCTTCTCTAAAAGACAGTTGCAAAATTCTAATATGTGTGACCAGAAAATCAATGAAAATAACTTTTTCGACGACTGCTATTATTGGCTTCTGTTACACACAAAGGCAAGCACATCCGCACACACACGTTTATACACACGCGTGCCAGCTTACACTTTTCATGTATACAAAAATGAGACGGTGGTAGCCTGTGCAAATATAACTGATTCTAACAGAGATTAGGATAAGATCCAACAGTTATAATTGATCAACTTGTTTGGGAAATACGACCGAATTCTGTATTAAAATCATAAGCCTATAAAAGGCCCGTTCTTTTCATGAATATCTATTTCGTTTTTCGTCTATGCAACCTTCCGTTTTTTAAATGCTCTACTCAGTGCAGATTATGCAGTCTGGAGAGGGCCATGAATTTACTCCTTTCCTGCGAGAAACACGACATAATACATCTATAGATCTAGCCTAGTGGTGGACTGCCATTGGACAGTTCCAGTGCATGTAGATCTTCTCCAGCACACTCTATAAGATATGGAAGAGCCCGTACCCTTTCCTGCTGCCGTTAAGTAGATTATTTGAACTTTGGCCATTCATGGCTAGACTTGGAATGAATACTGGAGTGGTTTTCCGTTGCCCTCTCTAGGTAGGTGGAATTTGAACTTAGAATGTAGCGAGCCGAAGATATATTATATTATAAAGTACCTCTGCCGACGCGTCAACGATTCTGCCACTCTCCCACTCGCAAAACACAACGTGCAATGAAGTGTTTTGCTCAAGAATGTAACGCGTCATCTGCTCCAGGAGTCGAACACACAATCTAGCAATATTGTGCGCCACACTCTAGCCACTAGAGTTTCTGGCTTTGAGAGTGTCACGAAAGGCCTGATTGGAGGCCCAACCTTCTGCGTTCTGTTGCAGAGTTTTGTAAAACTGAAGGACCGCTGCAATAAGTGTGTGAATCTGAGAGAGGAATATGTTGAATAAAATCATAATTAACTGATCCTCTTGTATTTTCTTTTAGCCAAAGGCAGGGACTTTTCCACACTCTCTCGTATATTGATTGTATTAATGTGCAAATGCGTGAGCAATAGACAGACTGAGAGTCAAATGAGAAAAGAAGAGAAGCGTGCGCGCGCGCACACACACACACACACACACACACACACACACCTCTTTCAACAAAAAAACTACTTGCTTTATTCGAGTTTCACGAGAGAAACAGAGGCGGAAAAGAGAAATAGTATGAGACAACTGCAGCAAAATCCATCAATCTATTGACTCAGAAAATCTTACAAAAACCCACAGGCATCGAAAACTGACAACAAATTAGATGCAGAAAAAAGAACTTAGAAAAAATTTTGAATGTGTAAGTTTGCTAAAATACTAGAAAAAGAACAGATTAGGCAGACGTTGGTCAGCTTATAAACTAATAATATTTTCTCCCAATTCTAACATTTGGGTAAATCAATTTAACAGCATCATTAATGTGTTAAATCATAAAAAATACTAACCTACTAACCAGTTATCTCTGATAGCCGTATATATGTCAAACACTTTTTATAATGGAGTAGCGTAAGAAATAAACTTCGTCCTTTTTCCGAATCCTGTTACATGATACTATATTTCTTACCTGGGTAGTTATTGTGTGTGTGTGCGTGTTAATAAGTTCAGGCTATTAATATGTATATGGTTGTTTCCAACCACATAGTTCCAGGTTCAGTACTATTGTGTGGTACCTTGGGCAAATGTCTTCTACTATAGCCGCGAGTTGACCAAAGCCCTGTGAGTAGATTTGGCAGACGGAAACTGAAAGAAAGCCGTCGTTTATATAAATATATGCACGTAGATACATATATCTACGTGTATGTATCTTTCTGTCTGTTTGTACCCCTCACCGCCACCACTTGACAGCTGGTGTTGGTTGTGTTTTGCATCCCCGTAACTTAGCGCTTCGGCAAAAGAACCCGATTGAATAAGTACCAAGCTTAAAAAAGAAGAACAGGGGTCGAATCATTCGACTAAAAATTCAAGGCGGTGCTCCAGGATGACCGCAGGCTAATGACTGAAACAAGAAAAATATAAAAGATAAAATGTGTCTTTAAAAAGACTCCAAAGTGGGTTATCGGTTGAAGAAAAGTCACTTCGCAACGTGAAGCTTCGAGTTCAATCTCGGTGAAATACATTTACCATAAACTTCAGATTGACCTGAGTCGCGAGAATCAAATTAGATAGAAATTGTATGGAAGCCCGTCGGATGGACTGTACTTGTAATTCTAAGATCCACCTTTGCCATTGTGATCCTCTTTAAGAATTATGTTACGCTATGTGTTACCATGCTGTATTGCCAAATCGTCAACAAAATGCACTTCACTAATACGGTTAATACCAACGAATCAATCTTTAACACCAAGGAGTCAATCTTTAATCACTATTCACACGTTTTCATCAAACAGTATTACCAGGCTAGCTGAATGTACTTCACTAATACAGCTGTCACTCACCCACTCACTCAATCAATCAATCATTAATAAATATTCATACATCATCGTAAAAGAAGGTGACAAACAGCTTTACCATCAGTTGCTTTCATCAGTGGTTAATTAGTCCTGTTTTCAGGAGTATCAACTTTATTGAGCTTCCTTGAAGCACCGTTAACCAGTAACTTAAAACCTAACCTTATATTTATATGATGTAAGTTGACTTCTATTGAATAAAATACCGTTACTTGATCCCCGTTAAAAGCTAATGTTCCGAGTCACCTGCAACATAAAAAGTTATGCAGATGTATTTTCTCTCTTTTTACAAATGCTGGTCTTCAGCTCAATGAATTTATACTAGAGCTGAGTACTGTAGGAAAATAAATTCCAGACCAAAATATTCTGCAATCTTGCAATATCGTTTCAAATTTCAAAACTAAAATCTAAAAAATCTTTATTTGTGAACGTAAATCACTATCACGACTTCGGCCTCTCGAAAATCTGGTGCTTTTAACTACTGAAATAGAAACTACATTATGACTTTTCTCTTACCGTTATGTTTATCCATATCAAAATCGGCGACAGCAAGAGTGGATCCAAAGCGAGATCTGTAAGCTGGTATGGATAATATCTCGTTTGCCGTCTTGGAGAAGGAAGAAGGCTAAAATGAAGAAAAAATAAAATAAATAAATGACTGAATAAGTACATAAAACCCACATTTTATTGAGTTGGAACATGAGGATTCTTTCACTCCCTTTGCACACACACACACACACACACACACACACACACACACACACACACACACATACACACACACACACATTTTTGTCTGCTGAGTGGACAGGAGTAACGTGAAATAAAGTATCTTGCTCAAGGACACAGAGCGCCTCTGGAAATCGATCTCACGACCTAACACTGAGCCATGCGCCTTCAACACCCATCTACACATACACACATGTATATATATAATGTATTTACATATATGTGTGTGTATATATATATATATATATATATATATATAATATGCATGCTTATACAAATACATATGCTCATACATGCATATACATTATATATTGAATATATATACGTATATACAATATGTAATATATAGCAATATATAAATATACATATACATATATTTATATACATGATTATATACACACACACACAAAAACATACAGATACACACATGCACACACACACATGCACACACACACACAAACACACCACACACACACACACACACACACACATGTAAGATCGTGCATCAAAGATCAATGAAAACAAAATCCAAAGACGACTCTATACGACTTACGTATAACTGTATACCAAATATTTTAAAATCTTATTTTTATCTTATTTTCTGGATTTAATGTCGTAGCAAAGAGTCTCCGCTTACATTAAATCATAGATAAAACTTCGGAAACAAAATATTTCCGATCTGCATTAGAAATAATTCAGAATCTTTTTGTGAAATCCGATCTGCATTAGAAATAATTCAGAATCTTTTTGTGAAATCCAATGTTTAAAACACTTTTAGCTCAAGAATCTTGTATACTGATGTAATATATGAATGTAATCTATGTATGTATGTATGTATATATATATTTGCATTCTACTTTGATCTGTCCCCTTCTCTCTCCCTCTCTCGCTACTTCTCCTCCTTTTCTCTGATTCTTTGGTCTACTCTTCCCCCCACTCTCTCACAATTCTCTGTCTTTCTCACTTTGCACTCACTAGCCAATCCTTGGCACGCACTCTTTCTTCTCCCCTCTTTAATTCCTTCTTTCTCTCTCTTCTCTCCCCACTTTGTGCCTTCGTCCCTCTTTCTCTCTCTCTTTGTTTCTTTGCCCCCTTCTTTTC
>NW_021824074.1:17500-19949 GCF_006345805.1 Octopus sinensis | reverse complement strand
CTCTAGAAAAACGACGACGCCGTGGTGATCTCTTCTTGCTCACAACATCATAAACGGAAAGTGTAACCTCTCGAAAGAGCTGTTCTTCACTCCTGCTCCAGAGCGTTGGCTGCGGGGTCACTCCGAAAAGCTCTATCTGCGACGATTTCATCTCAATCGAAGGAGAGGGGCTTTCTCCGTCCCGGTTGCCGATCCGTGGAATAAGCTGCCGGACGAGATAGTGAAGATGCCGACGACAGCTCGGTTCAAAGTCTCTCTTGACCAGAAATGGCATGAACTCTTTGCACGAACACTACCCTGTACATAACTCCATGTCCCCCTACATGGCCTTGCTTTTTGCTTCTTGAGCCAAAAAATTAACTTAACTTAACAACCCTTATTCAGGGACCTTTTGTGCGGGATGGGTTACTCGACCAGAAGAAAATCCTAACTGGGCCCCACCTGCAAGGTCATGTGCTTTTTATCTTGATATGAGATCACCATGTCGCGCACATATGGTTGTGGTGCATGTGTCTAGTGTACCCTTACCAGACGGTAGTCATGATGGGTATACTGGACTTCGTATATTTTAACCCAGTATCACTTTGATGGCATGCAATCCTCTCTCACTCAATAATAAAATATAATAATAATAATAATAATAATAATAATAATAATAATAATAATACAAACAAGAAATCATACCACCTAACAAATATGAAGAAGAAGAAGAAGAAGAAGAGAAGAAGAAGAAGAAAAGAAGAAGAAGAAGAAGAAGAAGAAGAGAAGAGAAGGGAGGAGGAGAAGGAGAAGCAGAAGAGAAGGAAAGAAGAAGAAGAGAAAGGAAGAAGAAGAAGAAGAAGAAGAATAAGAAGAAGAAGAAGAAGAAGACACAACAAAAGCTATAAAACAAATGAAATCCAAAATAAAACTAGAACAGTAACGGACCATGATAAAACGATGTCAAGAAAAGCCCCTTCATGGCAAATACTGGACTAAACTAAACGCAAATGAAATAGACAAAGAAAAATCCCAGCAATGGTTGAGAAGCTGAGGACTCAAAGCAGAGACAGAGGGATTTTTAATTGCAGCACAAAACCAAAGCTTCCCACCAGAAATTACCAAAAACATATAATGAAAATTAATAGTTATCACCACACTAATATGGCAATCTTATAAATATTTTAATATTTCTATTATATAATGAAAAGAAATATAACAAGTAACTGCAGAATATGTGGAGATTGACAAGAAACAATAAATCATATTATCTCTGGCTGCCCAGTCCTGGCTAAGAAGGAATATATTCACAGACACGACAGAGTTAGGACCTACATACACTGGAAGCTATGCCAACATTATGGAATAACAACAGAAAAAAGATGGTATAGGCACACAGCAGAAAAGGTCACAGAAAACGAGAAAGCGACCATACTCTGGGATATGCCAATACACACAGATAGAGAAATTAAGGCCAACAGACAAGATATAGTTGTCAGGGATCATGAAGAAAAAAAATACTTTCTAATTGATGTATCAATACCAGCAGATGACAACGTGTCTCTAAAAGAAATGGAGAAACTTTCAAAATACAAAGACCTGGAAATCGAGGTAACTAGAATGTGGAATCTAAAAACAGAAAAATTCCTATCATAGTAGGTACATTAGGCATGATAAAAAAATATTCAGACAAATACATAACAAAAATACCAGGACTTACAAACACATATAACATACAGAAAATTGCACTACTGGGCACTGCACACATCCTACGAAGAACACTTTCAATACAGTAACCATCAGAGCATCACGACAAATCACAGCACATACCCAAGGCACACAGAGCTGCGCTCGTAGTGAAGTGAAAGCACGCTATAAAAATAAAACTACTGAATAATAATAATAATAATAATCCTTTCTACTGGAGGAACAAGGTACGAAATTCGTGGGGAGGGCTTAGGTCGATTTCATCGACCCTCAGTGTTTCATTGGTACTTAATATATATATATATATACACACACACATGCACACATACACACACACACACACTTACACACACACACACACACACGCACACACACACACACACACACTTACACACACACACACACTTACACACACACACACACACACTTACACACACACACACATACGCACACACACACACACGCACACACACGCACGCACACACACACACACACACACACACCACACACACACACACACACACACACACACATATATATATATATACATATATTCGGCACAGTCCATGCAGTTTTAAAAGGAGGAGAAAACTGATTACATCATCCCTTGCGTGGAATCGGTACTTATTTTATCGAACGCGAAAGGACGAATGACAGAGTCAGTCTTTGGCGGAATGTGAACTAATAATGTCGAGAGCCAAAAGAAATGTCGCCAAACATTTTAGGCTCCACTTTCGAGTCTCGTCTTTTCCAGGTCTTTGTA
>NW_021824074.1:12500-15000 GCF_006345805.1 Octopus sinensis | reverse complement strand
ATATATACATACATACATACATACATACATACATACAGACATTAACACACACATGTGAATACACATAAAGTTAAATATACAATAAATTACATAATTAATACTAAGATTAGTGTATGCTATCGATATAATTACACGTGTTATTCGTACCTGGTTACCCTTCTAAAGAAAAAAAAAGAAGCTAAATATAAACATAAGATCAATATACATGTTATGTATTTCTGTTAATCAATGTTTTTGAAATCCTGATTTATCCGTTAAAATAATAGTTAATAGTTATTAATGATGTGTAATTTTGTTAGCATAAACATTATGAAAATGTCAGCCAAAAGTAACAAGCACCAAATTTATAAACATGGAGAATTACAGTAAATTATACAATTAATACTAAGATCGATGTATGTTAATGATGAATTTATACCCGTAATTTGAATGGCGAATTTAAGTACCTAAACATCGCAGAAAGGTTTAGCTCTGGGTGTATGTTTTTTTTTTCCTGACTGTTAGTTAAGATAGCGTGATAAATCGAAAATAAGTCGGGAATTAAAAAGTGAAAAAAAAAAAAATGAAAATCCAAGATGGAGGCTCGCAAAAATTATGACTCGTTGTGATATTTGATTCAGTGGTTCAGTGTTATTTGATTCCTTAAAAAAATGCCATAAAACTACATTTTCATGAAAATAAAATTAATATTGAACTTTTAGAAGATATCCTATTCACTCTTTTGTTAAGATTATCTCTACATATCTATATATATAAAACTGTAGTTGTGTGAGTGTCTGTCCCCTTCGATTTAGATTCCTAACTACTCCCACATTTTGCGGTGCAGTTTAACCAAATTCGGGTATCTTATAGTCGTGATTCATATCGAGCCCGTCTGAGTATTAGCGCGCGTCTACGATGAGTCTACGATTTTAAAAATAATTTAACATCATTTTTTATTCCATTTTAATGTATAATTTTTCGTGTGGCGGCGGCGGAGTTGGCGGCCATGGTCACACCTGCACCTGTTTGCTTCTCCCCCTTCTTCCCTCCTCGTGAAGCTGTGGGGAAGGGAGTGTAAGGAAATTAACGTCGTAAAGCGTTGTCAAGGAGACCAGCGTTCTTTTAGAACAACGACATCATGGCTTGAAGACACCAAAACAGAAATGGCTAAGAAAGCCCGAATTGGCATCTATAAGGGAAGTAACTCTCTAAAAATGCTTATATAGTTATTTCCCTTACAAACCCGAGCAACGCCGGGCGATACTGCTAGTGTTCTATAAAAATTAAAGCCCGCATTGATTTTGTTTCGACGTTTCGTATCCGAGACACCAGATGTAAACAAACAACGAGATCGAAGACGAAAAATGGGTAATGAGCGTATACGACACATTTCAGGAATTTAATATATTTTGTAGTATATTTATGGTTGCATAATGAAATACGGAGTCCCTAGAAGTCATTAATATTTACATAACAGCTTCCAGGAATATGTTTAACATGTAAAATTCTATTCTTTTCTAGGCACAAGGCTCGAAATTTTTGGGTTGGGGACCAGTCGATTAGATCGACCCCAGTACGCAACTGGTACTTAATTTATTGACCCTTTCTCTCACTCTCTCTTCCTATTTCTTGAGTAACGCTGCGATGGACTGGCGTCTCGTCCAGCTGGGAGGAACACATACGTCACACAAACCGGGAAACCGGGCCCATGAGCCTGGCTAGGCGTGAAAAAGGCGACGCTTATCGTTATATATCAATCTATCTATCTATCTATACACACACACACAAATACACACACACACACACACACACACACACACACACACACACATATATAGTTAGTTTGAGTCACAAAATCAGCCCCCTTTTAAAATGACGTAGAAAAATCTGTCATATTAAACATTCATTTCTTATTCAGGATCTAATTTGTTTCATTCACAAAATTTGCATTTTTAGAAAGGAACTAAAAATTTGAAAATTGGTTATATCGATGCAGTTTTCCACGCTTATTCCTGTGAAGCCATGAACTTCTGGGGAAATATTTGACACACGTTTTGTTTTAATTCGTGGTTTTAAGATACGGACAGTCCGAAATCTACCATTCGTTTCTCTTTATAATTTCCAAATAATTTTTTAAATACTTCAAAATCAAAATTGCGTAAATATGTGTGCCAGAAACAGTAGTTAGTAATGAAGGAAATTGATTTTTGGGAGATCTCTTATTATACAAATATATATACAAACACATTCATTTTTACAGAGTTAGTTTTATGCACATCCTTGTATATATATATATATATATATATATATATATATAGATAAATATTTAGGCATATCAACGCAAATGTGTCCCAAAGATTTGCTTCTTCATAACCTTGAGAAAATTAAATACATCTTTCCTACAAATATGTTTCAGATCGTGTAGATTCCGATTAAATTGGAATTCCTTGTGTATATGTGGAGGTGTGTGGGGGTGTGGTTAAGGTGTTACACTCATGATGCGTTGTGTTCTGGAGCA
>NW_021824074.1:0-7500 GCF_006345805.1 Octopus sinensis | reverse complement strand
AAACATTATTAAATACATTACAAAATCAGGAAAATAATATTTAAATCAAAAGATGTGGTCTTATGTTTTATACTGGTTTTAATGGAAGTGTATATTTTATTCAAAGTTTTGTCATAAATATAGAGAAGATAAGAAAGATATTGAAAATAAAAACGAGTATTGGCTAGAGATGAAACCGAGTTTTTATTCTTTTAATACGACATAATATGACAACGTTCTATATTGTATCTGGGGCCTATATATTTCGTATGGAAAATAATAAAGCAAATTCGTATTAAAATATACTGCAATCTTTTAGGCATGTGGAGCTGAGATGATGGATGTCACATGTAAATTCGATTAGAAATATTTATGTAATATTTGCCATAAATATGACTGTCATATAGGATGTACAATTATAATTCTGTGTCATAGATTGAATATAAAACCTGCTTCAATACTAAAGCATAGCGGTACTGACAATATCATATAAGGCAGAATATTAAATTTCATAACCAAACGTTTATGGGTTAACGGAAACAGAATATGTGATTATGGATGGACTACAATCCAATGTAATATTATATAGAAGTTAGCAGTCTATTAACATACTATAGTTGTGCACCCAAACCTGATTCGAACGACCAAGAAAACAAAGAAACAACCTAGAAACAGCCAATAATTAATACGAAACACCATTTACCATTTCCCATGTCTCATCTCTGTTACTTTAAAACAGTGGTTCCTAATCTTTTCCCAGTGGTTTCCAACAGTGTTTTCTCAACCTTTTCATTTAAATGAGTTTTCCAAGGACTCCTTTTAATATGCTTATCCTCATGTAAATATATATATATATATTATATATATATATATATATATATTATATATATAATATCGTGTACATTAGAACACATTAGAGGCTTCCAAATAGGAAAGCCTTGTGCTAGAAAGAGCAGTAGAAAACTCAAACTACTAATTATGGATAAATTCTCGAAAGGATTGAAAATTAAAAACGTTTACTGGTAAACGTTTTTAATTTTCGCTCAATAAACACACACAAAGCCTGGTTTGGGAATCGAAACCGCGATCCTCCGACCGCGAGTCCGCTGCCCTAACCACTGGGCCATTGCGCCTCCACTTGCGCCCTTTTAAAGTCTAGCCAGGTTCATGGGCCCGGTTTCAATGGCATATGTGTTCCCCAGCTGGACAGGAGCAACGTGAAATGAAGTGTTTTGTTCAAGAACACAACGCGTCGCCCGGTCCAGGAATCGAAACCACAATCTTACGATCATGATGCTGACACCCTCACCACTAAGCCACGCGCCTCCACGATTATTCAAAATTAAGGAACATAAAAGAATTAAAAGACAATAATTATGTTTTCCTTCTTCATTATCTATTTGTTACTATTCAGGACGAAATTCGTTTTCCGGCTACTGTAAACTGAATTTTACAGTTTTATCTCATATGGTGATTGTGCTTCTCTATCTGCTTCCGCTGATAAGAGAACTGCAAGTAAAACTTTATGATTTCAGCAGAGATGGAGAAAGAAGCACAATCACCATTTGCTATAAACTTTATACTGCAGCAGTCAAAATATGGATTTAATCCTAAACGAAACATCAATGAAGAGAGAAAAGACATCAAGAATATTCTGCATTAACGACAGAATAAAATGTAATTCCTGGTTTAATTTCTTCTAACAGCTACATACAGTTCTGACCACAACATATACAATACAGCAATTCAGAGACTACGAATATTTCTTTGAAATATGACGCGTCTTAAAATGTAATGTTTTTTTTTTCTAACCGGGATTGCAAAGAGCTGTTCTGATGAAACATAATAGGCCGAAACTCACGCGCAGGTGATGAAAATATTATTTGTTGAAATTAAATGGTTGTCTTCTGGTTTTATAATATTAAGGAGAAAAATATGTTTATAGGTAGAATTCAGAACGATAGAGACTCTAATGCCATTTCACTCACTCTCA
This sequence comes from Octopus sinensis, assembly GCF_006345805.1. Classification (NCBI taxonomy): domain Eukaryota; kingdom Metazoa; phylum Mollusca; class Cephalopoda; order Octopoda; family Octopodidae; genus Octopus; species Octopus sinensis. The sequence goes on along the minus strand of NW_021824074.1, from coordinate 5,528 downwards.
TTTTGTCTACTCTCTTGTGGTGAGGGGTTAAAATATGTCCCAGTTATAAACTGAATATCTGTATCTTCTATTCTTAGAAATGTTGAAGCTTTGGAAATTATGTTGATAAATTATTTTAACGGCGTATGTCGGAGTGGACACTGCTATAAATAATAGCTTATAATCAATATAATTGGGTTTAAATCTTCGTTTATGGAAGAAAGGCTGAAGGCTACATGTGGTTCTCCATTCGTTATAATAGACACTTCATCGTACCCACAACCACCCCATATGTATGTATGTATATATATATATATATATATATATATATATACACAGACAGGTAGACAGACACACACATATGCATATCTATCTATCTATCTATCTATCTATCTATCTATCTATCTATCTATCTATCTATCTATCTGTCTGTCTGTCTGTCTGTCTGTCATTCTATCTATCTATCTATCTATCTATCTATCTATCTATCTATCTATCTATCTATCTATCTATCTATCTATCTATCTATCTAACTGTGTGTATGCGCGCGCGTGTATGCTTGTGTGAGGAGAAAAAGAATTGCATGATTCGCGATGTAAATAGAAAAAAAAGGTATCAAATAAGAAACGGAACATACGGGAAATTTTCCTCTCATCAGTTTGCTAGACTAAGAGTTGATCAAACAATTTTATGCAGGGAAACCATAACGCTATTTTAGCCAACTAGTTTGGGGAAAATTCTTTAATAAATCGTGATGAACTTGTTAAAAAGGAATTCACGAATGTCATCCTTTTGTCCGAATTTGCGAAAAAGGCTGTAACTATACTACAGTGTTACACTTTGACGATAGGGAAATATTGCATCATCTGGCTCCAGTAATCTAGCGGGCCATCATGTTTTTTAATCACTCAGAATGTATTATAATTGTTAGTTATAATACTTTATACACCAGATGTATTTCGAGAGTAATGTGGAAAGCTGTTTTCGTCAGTATTTTAATGCTCTTAAACATATTGCAGAAATTCAAGAGAATTTTTCGTTAGCTCCATGTAGTTTTGGCTTCTGTTTCAAAGTCATCTGGTGGAACATATTTTGATAAATTAACACTTTTAGATTGTCGTTGATATGGCAGATATTAGGTTCGCTTCTATAGAAGGGAAGAATTTTACACGTTTATACGGCAAAAATTGCCTTATACAGGCTGTAGAAACAGCAAAAGCTTTAGAGTATCTATAGATTACTGTATAACCATTTTCGAAAAAAATCTTGTGATATCTCTGGTGTATGGAGAAATGCTGAATTAAACTTTTAGAAAACCGTAGATATTTTTGCATTGTTTGATGTTTCCATGGATCAAAACATGGAAATGAGGTTTGTAAATTAACAGGATTGCACAGGCTGGATATACCTCGGAAAAAAGGCTTGTTTTATTTGAATTATTATCCATTATTCAATCGGTGAAATTTAAAAGGTCATATAATGGATGCTATAAGGAAGGAGTTCAGTAACATCTTGAAAGTGTTAGATTTAGGATATCATAGTCAATACGAATATATGCAGTTTAATTTCTCTAGAATAATTTCTTAGATATAGCCGTAATAATTTATCTTTTAGGTTCTAATATATAATCATATCTATAAAAGGCATGATATGTGTGTACGTGATTGTAATTTATGCACATCCACAAATTAGCACGCATGTCACTCAAATTTTAGGAGGACATTCGTCAACATCCTATCTGGGTTTTATCAACTTATTTTTTTCCCAAGTCAACCGCGTAAAAATCTATTTTCAACCATAGCTTTTAGCCATGAAAATATCAGCCATAGCTTTATTGACGGCGTCTAACAAAAAAAGATAAAGAAAAGTGGAAGAAGGAGGCAGAGAGTTTCACGGGAAAGACAAAGTGAGAAAGGAAGAGAGAGAGAGAGAGAGAGAGAGAGAGAGAGAGAGAGAGAGAGAGAGAGTAAGTGACAACGTTCATAAAAAATAAAATGTAAAATGTTTTGTTTTTTGTTTTTGAAAGACACCATATTTGATAATTATAGTATATATACTTTCTCACACAACAATTACAATATATTTATTTTAAATCGTTTATCTTTCTCCTCCCTCTCTCTCACACACATTACTTTGGGTGCGAAAGAGTTTTGTTTTTATTTTACGCCGAGTAAAAAAGTGTTTTGTTGACAATCCATTTATTTAACAACAAGGAAACAAAGAGGTGAGTACCAATTTGCCAGTAAATTACACAATATAAATGGGTACAATTTGCGAGGCTTCCACCGCATCCAACTCCGTTTCACGGAGCACAAAAAGGGTTTTGAGGCCAGAGTAGTTGATTCTACGCCAAAAAAAAAAACGATTTTTTTCTTCGTGAAAATCGTGCGAGTGTTAATCTACAAATTTAACAAAATTTTTCCATTCATTTCTGTTTATGAACATGTATGCGTGCACAAAACACGCAATAGGTGTACGCACGTACGTGTGTGTATGTATGTTCATATCTGTTGCCCATATATATATATATATATATATATATATATATATACCATCAACAGTACAGTTCTACCTGCAATGTTGTATGGTAGTGAAACATGGGCTACAACAAAGAGAGAAGAGCAGAGACTGGTAACGGCTCAAAGAGCCATGGAAAGGTCAATGCTTGGTATCTCGTTGAGAGAGCACATCAGTAGCGAGATCATCAGAAAGAAGTCCGGCGTGAGGGATGTCATCGCAGAGTATACACGCAGCAAGTTTAGATGGGCTGGACACGTCGCCCGGCTCACCGATAATCGGTGGACCCGCGCAGTTGTCGAGTGGTACCTGCGCGAGCGGAAACGACCACCCGGAAGGCCTCCACGACGGTGGAGTTACGATTTCAGGAGGACGATTGGGATCACGTGGATGAGAAAGGCGTGATCCAGAGAGGAGTGGACAGCGTGCTGTGACCAGCGGTGTCAAATGGACGCCCGACGGACAGGTCGGTCAAGGTGATCAAGATGATATATATATATAATATATATAATATAACTAATTTCAACGGATTTCGCCCAAATTTGACGTCTATATTACTTAGTTTGGTTTGAAATAAAGAACTTGATTAGCTTAATAATCGTAACTTAATCCCGGGCAAGGCCGGGTTATATTGCTAGTATATATATATATATGAATAAATAAACGTTTTGTTTATCATGTAGGTAGTCATCGTAATTATTGTTTTGTCTTGTTGTTGAGAGAGGATCCCTTTCTTTCCCGATGAGAAGATTGCATCTTACACCGTTTATTCCTTTGGAATAAAACCATGTTGTCTTCGAAACATATGTCGAAAGTAAAGGCATTTTATTAACACCTTCGTTCAACTCCATTTATTTATTTATTTATTCATATATAACACACCAATTTCTGCAATTCTGCACATGAACCCGGAGTTTCTACCTTTGGATAGGTCGCTTCAACCGTGTTTCTGACGTGAATTTGCTACCCTGGTACCAGGTTCATCGAATTTCCTCATATTGACGGTAAACATAGGATAATTCATTCATCCATCGAAATATATATATATATATATATATATATATATATATATATATATATATATATTATTATATACATATATATACACATACATATATATATATATATATTAACACATATATATATATATTATATATATACATATGAATATATATATTACATATATAAATATATATAAATATATACACATATACACACAATTTACAAACATATATATACGCACATGTAACGACGTTCATGTAAATGTATATAATATAATACTTGTTTGTTTGTATGTGCGGATGCATGCATGTTTGTGTGTGTAGGTGTGTCTATATGTCTGAGGGTGTGTATAAATATGTATTGAAAAAGGATGAATTTATGCTGAATTTAATTGGTTCAATCATAATAAATGTGTCACGTGCATCTATCTATCTATCTATCTATCTATCTATCTATCTATCTATCTATCTATCTATCTCTATCTATCTATCTATCTATCTATCTATCTCTCTGTCTGTCTGTGTTAAGATCATTTAGAATGCATGTGTATATGTATGTGTGTATATATATGTGTGTTTGTATATATATATGGATATTCCTGACATACTTATTCTCGCTCAGTCAATGAACTTTCATTTCTCTGAACACGTAGTCACACACACACATTTACACACACTTATTTAATGTGTTTACATCCATTCCTTTATCTATCTATCTATCTATCTATCTATCTATCTATCTATCTATCTATCTATCTATCTATCTATCTATCTATATATCGATCTATCTTGAACTGGAAGAAACGTTAGCGCGCCGGGCGAAATGCTTAGCGGTATTTCGTCTGCCGTTACGTTCTGAGTTCAAATTCCGCCAAGGTCGACTTTGCCTTTCATAGTTTCGGAGTCGATAAATCAAGTACCAGTTACGCACTGGGGTCGATATAATCGACTTAATCCGTTTGTCTGTCCTTGTTTGTCCCCTCTGTATTTAGCCCCTTGTGGGTAGTAAAAAAATAGGTATTTCGTCTGCCTTTATGCTCTGAGTTCAAATTCCGCCGAGGTCGACTTTGCCTTTCATCATTTTGGGGTCGATAAATTAAGTACCAGTTACGCGCTGGGGTCGATGTAATCGACTTAATCTCTTTGTCTGTCTTTGTTTGTCTCCTCTATGTTTTGCCCCTTGTGGGCAATAAAGAAATCTATCTATCTATCCTATCTATCTATCTATCTATCTATCTATCTATCTATCTATCTATCTATCTGTCTGCCTGTCTGTATATCTATCTATCTATCTATCTATCTATCTATCTACTCTATCTATCTTTTTTTTTTTTTTTTTTTTTTTTTAACCCCCCCCTTTTTTTGTCCTCTTTCTCTCCTTTTACGACGTCCTTTTGATCGAAACTCTCCCTTTCCCATTTTTTTTTTTTATTTTGTTTTTTTTTTTTTTAATCCTTCAAAAAAAACTCTACCTTGTAATTTGTTCTATCTGTGTGCGGCCCTGTGTGGCTAATAAAGAACAATATCATATCGTATCTATCTATCTATTTATCTATCTATCTATCTATCTATCTATCTATCTATCTATCTATCTATCTATCTTTTTACCTGTCTGTCTATTTATTTATCTCTCTCTCTGTCCACACACACACACACATATGGCCGTTATTTTCGCTATTATCTCGATATCCTTCACTTTATAAAAGATATATTACGTATAACATACACTGTATTTTGTCAGAGTTCATTTTCTGAAAATATATATCTTCGTTATTGATAATAATAAATATTAAATTCATATTTATACCTATAATTACGCTCAAATTTATTGCCTCTAACAAACGGTAATCTTTTAATTCTCTCTATATCATTAAAAAAAGTCCATTTGCCATGCTTGTCATAACAAATTATTTTTTGTTTCGATTTGTTTGTTGTTATGTATTTACTTTTTCTTTTCAGAAATGGTTCATCCTGTAATATTGTTTATAATCACATGCTGACATAGATTATATGTGAGTATCACTGTAAAGA
>NW_021824073.1:15000-20227 GCF_006345805.1 Octopus sinensis | reverse complement strand
CCACATATATATATATATATATATATATATATATATATATATATAATATATATATATATACATACATAATACATATATATATACACATCGCTAGCCACTACACATTCCTCATTTTCTCTCCTTGTTTCTTTCTGTGTTCCTTTCTGTGGTGGAAGAGCGTAGGCGCGAAATGTTAAAGACTTTTCCACTTCTCGAGTGTTAAACTAATACATCTGTTTGTTGCCTACACCACCTGTCTTCGTCTTTTGTTTTTTTTTGTGAATTCTCGATATATATGTACATACATACATACATACATACATACATACATACATACATACATACATACATACATACATACATACATACATACATACATACATATATATATGTATGTATGTATGTATGTATTTATATGAATAAGGATAAGATCGTTATTTAAAATACCGATTTTATCATGTGGCTAGCATGGGAAGAAAAACACCAAAGGTAATTATTATTATTAAAATTATAATTAATGTGGTTTTAGAGTCAACTTTTGGCTGCCATATCTAGCGTGGTGGTATCTCTTAGATACCCTTAATTATAATTTTAATAATATGTATGTATATATATATATATATATATATATATATATACTAGCAGATAAGCCCGGTTTCACCCGGTCTGCTTGGATGATGTGGTTGTGATCGTTTTCGGTTAGGCATAATCTATAACACCTTTTCTGAACCTTATCATTTCGGGTCCCCTGTTTCGATTGGAACCTCCAGCTGTATGAAAATTTCCCAACTCTCCCTCCACTTGTCAGCTTCAGGAGTTGTGAAAAACGAATTTGTACGTAGTCTGTTTCTGAGAGCTATTCTATTGGACCTCTGTCTCATCATTAAATCATTGATTTAATTATGAACATAGAAAGAAATTATACATTAATCCCGATTTTTCTAAGCAGTTGTATCCGTAAAAATTTTATTTGCAGAGAGCAGAAATTGAATGAAGGTATATGAAATGGACGTTGTGTGTGTGTGTGTTTATGTGTGTATGTGTGCGTGTGTGTGCGTGCTTGCACGTGTGTATATGGGAGAGAAAGAGAGCGAGTAAGAGAGATAGAGTGAGTGAGTGAAGGTGTGTGTCGTGTTGATTGACGTCTTTTAAGGTACGCACACATACATAGAAAATGTGAGGTCATCGTATAATATTTTTACGATAGTTGATTTATGGAAAATTTTATGTAAAATTTTTGAAATGCAAATATGGGAATGAAAATTGAGTTCAGACCTCTACGTGGTAGCTAGACCTGGTAGAAATAGCAGCCAAATCTCCCTCAAAACAACCTACTGTCTTAATCAGACAATTCTGCCTATTATGTAGTTTTAATGAGAAACTGTATCTAAAGATTAAGATTATTAACCCCACAAAGAGGTGAAAGAAGAGAGACAGCATTGGGAAAGTTTTGCCCGACTGTCATCCTGTAATCCCCGTGTTGCTAGCGAAATGGTATATGCCGGCTTTGTTAGCAACTGGTTGTTTTAATGGCAGAACAAACCTGGGGAATTCCATTAGAAATTTTTTAATCGATTGTCGCGGTAACTATGGGGATTAGGGAAAAATACAAACCGCATTCCAATCTATGCACTCGTTTCCACGTGTGTGTCATTTTTCACGCAGATCCACCCAGCCGTTTGGCTGTGAACCTCAAGGCAAGAAAGAATACAACAATCGCCCATGTCCAATTAATATTATAGATATATACATACATACAGACAGATAGATAGATAGATAGATAGATAGATAGATAGATAGATAGATAGATAGATAGATAGATAGATAGATAGATACATAGATAGATGGATAGATAGATAGATGAATGGATGGATAGATAGATAGATAGATAGATAGATAGATAGATAGATAGATAGATAGATAGATAGATAGATATTCTTTAACTGTTTTAATTCTTTCAGTCATTTGACCACAGCCATGCTGGAGCCCCACCTCGAAAAGTTTTAGCCGAGCAAATCGACCCCAGTACTTATCATTTTTAAAACCTAGTTCATATTCTACCGATCTCATTTTGCCGAACCGGCAGGTTACGGTTGTCAGGTAGTGAGGGAGGGGGGGAATCAAACACAGAGACACACACAAAGATATATACATACGTATTTCTCATATATATATATATATATTGGGTTGTCCGGAAAGTTTGAGCCGATTTATAGTAGCTTACCTTTCGACTTATTTTAGAACATGGTTGAATCCATAAAATAGGATTTGACTACACCTCTACTAAGAGAATAGTTTAAGCTATCTGTTCGTGGAAGAAGGTTTTTGTTCCTATAACCTGTGTTAATTCTGTAACCCTTTAAAATGGAAGATAAGAAAGTTCATTTTCAGCACTTGATACTTTGGGAACCAGACAAAAATTGCTGCAGGTCGGCTGGGATGTGTTACCCCACCCTCCATATTTACCAGATATTGCTCCTTCGGATTTACACTTATTCAGGTCTCTGCAGAATAGTCTTAATGGTAAAAATTTCAATTCCTTGGATGACGTAAAAAGATATCTTGATGAATTCTTTTCCATGAAACCACCTCAATTCTGGGAAGAGGGTATTTTCAAGTTAAAGGGAAGATGGAGACGCATTGTGCAACAAAATGGTTCATATTTGATTGATTAAAAATGTAATGGCAAGTATTTATTGACCTTTTTTCCTTCCTTTAAAAATCGGCACAAACTTTCCGGACAACCCAATATGTATATATACGATGGGCTTCTTTCAGTTTCTGTCTACCAAACTGACAAGGTTTTGTTCGCCCCGAAGTCATAGAAGAAGACGCTTGCCCAAGGTGGCACGCAGTGGGACTGAACCGGGAACAATGTGCTTGGGAAGCAAGCTTCTTACCACACAGCCATATGTGTGTGTGTGCCTGTGTGCATGTGTGCGTTTGTTTATGTGTGTGTATGTCTATATATGCACAGTCCTTTCCCTTGTCTAATGCACTCTGAAGGAATTCTAATTTGAAACAAATAGAAACAGTCTTGTAAGAATCATTATATCATTAAACATGCATTCACAAATAAATTCAGGCAGACAGGTAGATAGACAGGAAGGTAGGTAGATAGACAGGAAGGTAGGTAGATAGATAGACAGAGTTAAGTTGACAGACAAACGGAGAGATAGACAGATATATATATGTGTGTGTGTGTGTGAGTGTATAGATAGATGAATCGATGGATGGAGGGATAGATAGACAGACAGACCGACAGACAGACAGATAGATAAATAGATAGACAGAAAGTTAAGTTGACAGACTGACGAACAGATAGACATATATATATATATATATATATATATATATATATATATATATATATATATATATACAATAATATATATATATATATATATATATATATAATATATATATATATATATTATATATATATATATAGATAGATAGATAGATAGATAGATAGATAGATAGATAGATACAATAAAATACATGAATGTAACATCCAAATCAAAATCAAAACAAAATAATTACAGCAGCAGCAGTAGAAACACAACCACCACCACCACCATCGACAACAGCAACGACGACGATGTCGAAGATGCTGTTGATGATGATGATGATGATGATGATAAAAAGTTTGCTTTGAGAATACTAATGTGTAAACAGCCAAAGACCAATAGAACAATTATGTTCTACTGGACAAATGAACAAAATAATATATAAATTATTTAAAAATAAATAATAAAAACAAATAATGTTCAGAAACGAAAAAATCAACTAAATACAGATCAATAATGAATACATAACGAAATGAATAAATAATGATATTAGATGGTGTTTAGAGAAAGTGAATGAGAGAGAAAGAGAGAGGAAGAGAGTAAGAAAGAATGGGAAATTGAAAGAGAGAAATGAAAGTAGAAGATAAAAAAAAATGTATCCTTTGTGAAGTGAGGGAATTAGAAGATTTTATGTACAGATCAGTTATGGCATATATTGTTATGTGGGGAACAATATTATGCGTTAAAAATATATAAAACACTTTTACAATCATGCGAACAAACACCCACACATACTTACATACATACACATGCATGGGTGTATGTATGTATGTATGTATGTATGTATATATGTATGTATGTATGTATGTATTTGTATTTGTATGCAGAACAGCAAAGACTGCTGAAGAGTGTAGGAGCAGGAACATCGCTCTGCTTTACTCCATTATCAATCGGAACTTTATCAGACATTACGTTTATGCATTTGTTTTGCAAAGTTCGTGATGTGAAATCGGGTGTTGAAACAGATATTGTTATATTTGATGATGGTCATCTTTTTAGTCACTTTTTGCAATTTGTTGGGCAATTTTCCCTTAAATACGACTCCAGACTTCCTGTCTTGGTACAACCGCGTAAACATATTGGACAAAACAGTGGTGAGCACTCGACCATGCTAAGGATTGTCTCAGTGTATCTCTGTATACTTCATACCATACAGGTCTGCAACGGGACTGAATAGCAATCAGAGAGGCTTGGATGGAAGGTCAGACATGTCATTAGCAACGACGAAGCGCATACTCGGCAGTTATCTGTGAAAGTGTGTGTACACACGTGCACGCGCACATATATGCATTTTTATAATTTTTCTTTGAGTTTTACTTATGTTTTAAGAGAGTTCAAGCTGGTTGGTAACAAAAGTTACAAGACTTTTTCCAGCTAAAAACCATATGATTCTTCGATTAGTATTTACCATGAGAAGCTAGTCCAGAATATTTTCTTAGAATCGCTATGAAAATTTTTCTTTCAGTTGTATGACATTCGCCCAAAATTTATCAGCTATTGAATTCTTACATTATCACAGATTTAAAACGTGAAATCTGGAAGCTGATAAACCTACCGAAGCCATACGTTACCAACAAATAGTCCATAGGAATGTTCATGTAAGAATTCGACATGTTCAGCTGCCCTTAGGAAAAACACAGTGTAACAAAATTTTTATTTATTTAATTATTTATTGTCTTTGGTCAATAAGTGTTATTTCCTATTTGCTTCTGTCTAGAAATCAAAGGAAATTATCACTATTCCCTTCAAACTTTGTTTTTATGATCTAGACATCAATATTTCGAAACTGACCTATTTTTTTTACATTTCAGACAGATTCGGCACTGAGTTGCTGCAGCAGAAATATCATTTTAGCAAATATTCTGCTCAGTACCACAGGTTGTCTGTTGCTTGACCTT
>NW_021824073.1:2500-10000 GCF_006345805.1 Octopus sinensis | reverse complement strand
AGGCCAGGGAAGGGAACAGAGAAAAGAAAATCGCCAACGATACACACGCGGTGACATTACATAGGTTCGCATGTTTAGGTGTATATAGGTAATATATATATATATATATATATATATATATTATATATAAAAATTGTATAAAAAATCCTATATACATATAAACATAAGAACCTATGTATAATAACATATTTTTTAAATTTTCTGATGCTACTGTCTTATGAAGTTTTCCTGTCTTGTCAATAAAAGTACGAAACATGGAATAGTATCACAGTCGACACTGAGGATGGGCTAGACTTCTTTTAGCATTCCTCCCGTACGTATCTCTCGCATGTTTACGTATTTTTCACTCGTTGGTATGTCCCGTTCTTAATTGTATTTTTTCAGTGATATATGTATATTACATACATATGCGTCACGATATATATATATAATATATAATATATATAATTATATATATATATATATATATATATATGTATGTATGTATGTATGTATGTATGTGTGTGTATGAGTGTGGATTAGGATGTGAGCTTGGTGTATATATATATATATTATACATACAATACAACACGACATATACATACATGCACATATACATAGTTACATATATACATACGTGTGGAGGGAAACGAAGAGACAATAATACATAGATAGTAGATAGATAGATAGATAGATAGATAGATAGATAGATAGATAGATAGATAGATAAAGGAATATTTCCAATACATTAACAAAGATACATGCTGATGCATATTTTATGTAATGGGCACAGAGCACCACAATAGGAAATGGTGCTGTAACTGAACATTGCAGGGCTATAAATATGCAAAACTCTATACACGTAGAAAATAGATTCGTTCACAAATACCGAAGCCATTTACAAATGTTAGATGTGTATGTGTGTCCGTGCGTGTGTGCGTGTATGTGCGTGTGAGAGAGAGAGAGAGGGGAGTGAGGGAGAGCATGTGTGTATGCATGATAGTATATACACATGGATGTATGAATATTTGTTGGTATACTTATATGTAGGCGGCTAGCTGGCAGAAACGTTAGCACCGCTGGGCGAAATGCGTAGCCGTATTTCGTCTGCCGTTACGTTCTGAGTTCAAATTCCGCCGAGGTCGACTTTGCCTTTCATCCTTTCGGGGGTCAATAAATTAATTACCAGTTACGCACTGGGGTCGATGTAATCGACTTATTCCGTTTGTCTGTCCTTGTTTGTTCCCTTTGTGTTTAGCTCCTTGTGGGTATTAAAGAAATATATATGTATATTTCCATTCCTTTCAGGTGATCGTAGAAATTCGAAATGAAAGATGTTCTCTTTAAAAACTGTGTTAGTATATTTAATTTATCGTTTTTTTTGTAATGTGTCCATGTTTCAACAAGTTTCGACGGAAGAGACAAGACTTCTGAGCATGTAACACCATATACGTACTCATACATACATGCATACATACATACATGCACAGGGTGGCCCAAAAGTAGGCTTACAGTTATTCAACTATCTCTTTCGTATTCATATATTAACAGTTTAGATCTTATAAAACCTATGAAACCATTATTCTATGCTAATTTAGTTAATTTTGTCAAGCTTCCTTTCCAGTTTGTAAAGTGCCTTCATGATAACTGTAAATCTACTTTTGGGCCACCCTGTATATATATATATAATATATATATATATATATATATCTTAATACAAAAAATCCGTTCCGTCTGTGTGTCTGTTTGTTCCCTTATAACTCGAGTATTGTTCATCCGATCGCATTCAAATTTTAAACATGGATACATGAGAGACCTGGGTGTTCCGTAATCTAAAAAGATTTTCAAAATCGTTTGTTTCAAAGTGAGAATCGCTATTTTTGTAATCTTTATGTCCTGTTTGTTCTGCCATTAAAACAACCAATTGCTCAGACAGCCGGCTCATGCCATTTCGCTTGCAACAAGGTGAGTAAGGATGACAGTCAGCCAAAACCGTCGCTATTCTGTCTCTCTTCTTTCGTCTTTCTGTTGGGTTGATCTTAATCTTTAGTTACAGTTTCTCATTCAAACTACATAATAGGCAGAATTGTCGGATTAACACAGTGGGTGTTTTGAGGGAGATTTGGCTGCTATTCCTATCAGATCTACCTACCATTTACAGGTCTTCCTCATCTTTGACATTATATATTCCTTATGCTTTCCAAAACTTAGTTACAGATTTTAACGTATGGGGTATCAAAAGATTCAGTACTATTTTGGCTACAAATTAGGCTTAATTTTTATTCACATATTTGCATTTGAAAAGTTTAACATAATCTTTACCATAAATCAACTATCATAAAAATGTTATACTATTACGTCACATTTTCTATATGTATGTGTACCTTAAAAGACGTCAATCATCGCAACACACACCTTCACTCACTCTATATCTCTTTCTCACCCTCTTTCTCTCTCACATACACCCACGCAAGCACGCAAGCACACATGCATGCACACATACACATACACACACGTCCATTTTATATAGACGTACATACATCTATCACTTTCTTTCTCTGTTCTTTTCGCTTATCTTCTTTCAATTTCTGCTCTCTTGAAATAAAATTTTTACGGATACAACTGCTTACAAAAATAAGGATTAATGTATAATTTTTTTTCTATTTTCATAATTTTTTGCTTACAGTATTGCAAGGATTAATGTATAATTTCTTTCTAGGTTCATAATCTTTTGTTTACAATATTGGGAAAAAATATGCCACCAACGAAAAGACGTAATCTCTCCAGAAACAAGTATAAAGCAAGAAGGATTGTAGAAAACCGAAGGCGAGATTCTGAAGAGAGAAGCTCGATGAGATTCTCTCAACATCAGCAAATGCATGTTGCAGCACTTAATGCTGGATCATTAAATCAATGTTTTAATGATTAGACAGAGGTCCAATAGAATAGCTCTCAGAAACAGACTACGTAGAAATTCGATCTTCACAACCCCTGAAGGTGTAAAAATAATAACTCTGTCCAAAGTGGTGTGCTAAACACAAATTGCCTTTTCTGTAGAGCTTTTAAAATTCTCAAATGAAACAAATGATATGTGCTGCTCAGGTGGTCAGGTAACATTGCCAGCACTACCAGCTCCTTTTCAACCTCTTATGGATCTTCTAGAAGGCATTTCCATCCAGTCAAAGGATTTTCTGAACAATATCAGACAATACAACTCTGCAAATGACATCGTTTGGTGCATCTAAGAAGATAGATAAACCTGAATTTACGCCGACGTCAATGTTCAAGGGCAAGTTTGTCACCTGATTGGTTCACTGTTACCCATAAATGAACAACCACAGTTCCTCCAAATTTACTTTATGAGTGATGTAGGACACCAAACCCGAAGGAGGTGTCAACATTTCAGATGATGGGTCGTGTTACACACAATACCGACTGTTGCAAAAAAGAGTATATCCACTGACAGCTTCTCAGTGCGTTCAAAAATCACATAACCCCCACAGGTTAGGGCCTGAAATGCTCCAAACACACGCATAGCATGTTGCTTAGTCGAATTAGCCCATCATTTACTCCACAAATGCTTTGTTGTCAATGCTGCACTTTCCCATATCATATGTTTCAACATAACTGTAATATATTATATACAAACTGTGTCACTTTAATCCCGAACAACGCCGGGTGTCTCTGCTAGTACACACACACACACACACACACACACACACACACACACATATATATATATATATATATATATATGTATATAATAGATAGATAGATAGATAGATAGATAGATAGAGAGAGAGAGAGAGAGAGAGAGAGAGAGAGAGAGAGAGAGAGAGTGAGAGAGAGATACATATTTAAGTCTAGCTCCTAGCTCCCAACTTTGGAATTAAGAGCTATAACAACACCTGAACTGGACGACACTGCGGAATACCAAAGACTAGGACTCAGTATTACACCAGCTTAGATTTCAGGGGACTACAAATGTTTAACATCTTGCCAAGGAGCATAAGAGATTTGAAAGGTTTAGAAGTGGAAACATTCAAAAAGCACCGGGACAAATTTCTGTCTGAAATCCCTGATGAGCTGACATCGTAGCAGGAGGTACAAAGAAGAGCAGGTTCGTCCAACTCGCGTTTTCACCAAAAACAGTACCGAAAGAAGACTCTAAAACACTGAAAGGTGGTGCTCCACCATGGCCCCAGCCCCTTGCTGAAACCAGTAAAAGAATAAAAGAATACATCTTACTCTAATGGGCGTTTTATCCGTCTGTCCGTCTGTCTTTCTGTTCCCTCTTCACGGTCAAACGGCTAGATCAGTGGTCATGATGTTTTTCGGAATTACGAAGGAGGTGATCAGGAAGGTTTTTAGCGAAAAAAAATGTGAAACAGTATGATTATTTTGTGGATATTGAGTTTTATATTAATAAATCACCTTTGATTTTAAATTTTGTTAAAATTCCGGTGACGAAGATTAACTCTGGATCCCCCTCCCCCGCCTAGATCGTGAATTTAGAGGGTTTAGATTTACGATACTGTCCCTTTATTTCCCAACGTGGATGGGCTGATTTGCTATCTTACTATAATGAGCATTATGTCCATCTGTCTGTCCGTCTCTTTGTCTGGACCTTCTTCACAGCCAGACGGCTGGACCAATGGTTACGATATTTTTCGGGATTACAAAGCCGGTCGTCAGGAAGGCTTTTAGCACTAAAAAATCAGGAAGTATGGTTATTTCGTGCATATCGATTTTTGAATTGATAAACCACATTCACATTTTTATAAAAAATTCACCGATCACGAGTAACTCTGGATTTTCATCGTGTAGTTCGTGGCCCCATCGGAGATGCGAAGTGGGTTGCGAGGACGGTTAATAGCGAAAATAAAATGAGAAAAGCGTGTGCCGGTATATAGTGTGTGTGTGATTATTTAGTGGTTATTGAAGTGTGTCAGTCTCGAGCAGGATTCGAAACGACTAATCGAAGCAGCTGTTGTTTACATCTCAGTTTTGTCAATCAAAATAACCCATAGTACCAGAACATCCAGACATTTACATAGAACAGTCAGTCTCAGTTTGAATTTTTGCAACCCTAAAGAATCCGCTCGCGCATTCACAGCAAACAAGGCCAGACTTTAGCTTGTATATGTGTATTTTTAGCCACTCCAATGTTGACACACAGCCAGTTATACGTTGCTATGAGTAGAGCAACTGACTCCAGTAATTTGAAAATTAGTGTTGACCAAACAGTAAAAAAATCCTCTGCAAAGAAGCTTTGTAATCATATTGATATTATCGAAAGGAATATGATTCATAATTTAAATAAGGAAATTTGTGAACTTTGAACAAGTGAAAAATAGTGTAAACAACTAAACTAAAAGTATATCTAAATAACATTTTTTTTATTAACACAGTGGTCGAAGGAAGCTCTAGCATTCGTTAGGAGTGGTCCATATAATCATGATACTGAGGCTGGGAGCTTATTTCGGTTCGAGAGTGAATCGTCATCACATGTCACTTAGTCACAAGCACATATCATATGGCTGCAATAGAATACTGTATCATCAACAGGAATATAATTTCTCTAAGACATCACCACGTAATCTATCAAGTCCATTTACACATTTCTTACTACTTCCCTCCCTTATTTTATGCCTCTATCGGTGATGGATAGATTTGCTAGTACAAATAATAAAAGAATATATATATATATATATATATATAATATATATATATATATATATATAAGACACAACACAGAGGAAATCGAACGGAAAGATTGTTTAAAGTATTTTCTAAAAACACGACAAAGATCAAGAAATAGACCCATGTTTTGCGTGTTGAGGTATACACCTAAGGAAAATTTGTCCATTTAAAAAAGCGGAGTACTTTCGTTGTGGAAATATAAGACATTTGAAGACGTACTGTATAACGAAGATGATAAAACGTCAGAACAAAGGAAAGAAAATAAATAGTATATTATCGGAAGAAATTGGTAATATAACGGCGAGGAAATTCATGAAGGTGAAAATCAGAAATACAAGTGTTAAAACGAAATTAGACACTGGAAATGATATCACCATTAAAAACGAAACAACGTGGAAATATGTCGGTAAGCCGAAAATAATTAAATCGTAAAAGGTAACTCATGGTATTACAAGGAAAAGATTAATTTTTTTCGGTGAATTCGCATGCAATATAATATTTCGAGGTGAAACGAAAAAGGCAAAGATAAATGTATCAAAAGATTTACTTAATCTATCTGGCACAGAGTGGATGGAACTATTCAGAGTACGGGATACACTCATAAGTGTTTTGTATGGAAATATAATCGGTTCAGTCGAAGATTCGAATGCGGTTGAGGGAGTCAAACAAAAACACCTGTATGTAAGCCAAAATGAAGTGAAAAATTGCCCATGGTAAAAAGTAAATATTGTTCAAAAGTAGATGTTCCGCGGTCGAGACTACACATCGATTTCGCTGGTCCTTTAAATAGTTCTTACTACTTAATGGTAGTTGATGTTTTCTCGAAATTTGTAAGTGTAAAAAACCAACCTCTTCAACTGAGATGAATTTTTTACACGAATTACTTGCGAGATTTGGCATTCCAGACAAGTTAGAGTCTGACAATGGGGTGCAATTTGTGTCTAGAGAATTTTTTTTTAATTTGTGAAACGTTCGCGGTAGAATATATAACTACGGCTCCATACCATCCCAGATCTAATGGACAGGCAGAATGCTTTGTCGAACCCTTCAAAAGAGCCCTTAGAAAATCGAATAAGGAAGCCACGGGTGACGTAGCTCCACAACATTTTTAAAAGTGTACCGTGTGACACCAAATCTGAATACACCAGCAGGCCGATCACCTGCGGAGCTGATGTTTGCGAGGAAAGCAAAAATCAGTCTTCAATAAATCGCTACCAGACAAGAGGAGAAACTCCTAGGGAAAACAGCAAGATACTTTAAAACCGGTGAAAATATGTTTATGAGGGCATACAAGAATGAAAAGCAGAGTTGGGAAGATGGTGTAATTACCATATGCATAGATAAAATGATGTATTGGATAAAAAGTAGGAAAGGTATACAAAAGAGACACAGGAACCAACAGAAAAAGAGATTCGTGGAAAACGAACCAAAACAGTTGGAAGAACTGATGGAAAGGTTATACGATACGTTCCAAGTACAAACGCTGCTGCAGGTGATTGAACCCAGGCGTACAAACGAGAGGAAAAAAAATAGATGCTAAGCGGAAAAATATTAAATTGCACGAAAAAAAAAGGGAGGTGGGGTACATAAAAAAAATATTGCTAACTAAAATTACACTTCCTAAGGAAAATTTAAAAGGGTTAATGTTGTAGGGAATTAGTAATAATGGTACACCCTCCCACGTGACGAATGGAAGACCCTAATTACTATAAATAAAGATAAGTCGTGAAGAACCGGAGTATGTAGTCAGCGGTCAGAGATAGTCGTGTCTCTACTGGTTTTACTAAGTATACTGTATACCGACATGGGTGATATAAC
>NW_021824072.1:5000-19993 GCF_006345805.1 Octopus sinensis | reverse complement strand
CAAATCCATTCACAAGGCATTGGTCGACCCGAGGCTATAGTAGAAGACACTTGGCCAAAGGTATCACGCAGTGGAACTGAACCCGGAACCATGTGATGTGGCTGGTAAGCAAGCAAGCAAGCTACTTACCACTCAGCCCCTCCTGGATCGGTAACGATTTGAAATAAATTGAATTACATTACAGATGAATTAGCTGGCCGATGAGAATATTCACACAGGAATGAAAAGTGGTTTACCATTATAAGTTCCAATAAATTGTAATACAGAATCACAAACTCTTTGACTTGCTTTTATTCCATGATCAATAACAGAAGACATGGAGTCAATTCAATTGAATAAGATCGTTCACCACCACATTTCTCTGTCTTGTGCCAATAACCTAGATCAATATTTATCATCATCATTGAGTGTTGTGTTCATCTCTTACAGATATCGATTTTTACATTCGTTCTTTTTAGTATCGATTACATCATTTGTTGGTCTTGTACCAATTACTTATTTACCAATGTTTAGTAAGGAAAAGCAAAAAAGAGAGTTAGTTAATAGTAAACTGATATGATGCATGCTGCTTTTACTGTTCTGGAAGAGGATGTATCAGATAGATAGACAGATAGACCTACAAGATAGATAGATAGATAGATAGATAGATAGATAGATAGATAGAAGATAGAATAGATAGACAGATAGACAATAGATATGATAGATAGATAGATATGAGGGATAGATTAGATAGAATAGATAGATAGATAGATAGATAGATAGATAGATAGAGATATGGATAGATAGATAGAAGATAGATAGATAGATAGATAGTAGATAGATAGATAGATAGATAATGTATCATTAACATTTCTGATACCCACCTTCCACTTCGAAATGAAATTAGGCAAGTAATGTAATCTGCACAGAGTCTATCAACATTCTTGTACGAAATACCATGAACTTATAAGCTAAGTTTCTCACCAAGTTCTGTAATTGTTCTAGTTACCTATTTTGAATTAATGAGTTCTGGGAGTGTGGACTAATTACTGAATAAGTTAACCAAAGAATAAATTGCAGTGACCGCAACTTTAGCGAATCTCGCCTCAGACTGGTCAGATGGGTGTGATTAATTTTCAGATGCGAAGGCTTTTTTTATTTTTTTCCTTCTTGAGCCACGCCTGGCTCATAAGGGCCGGTTTCCCGGTTTCCTTGGCGTATAGGCTCCCAACCTGGACAAGACGCCGGTCCGTCGCAAGTGAGCTGCAAGATGCAGGAGGAAAGAGTGAGAGAAAGTTGTGGCGAAAGAGTCAGCAGAAGTTCGCCATTACCTTCTGCCGGTGTCGCATGGAGCTTAGGTGTTTCGCTCATAAACACACACATTGCCCGGTCTTAGTTTAGTTGTTTGTTCCTTCTCGAGCCATGGCTGGCTCATAAGGGCCGGTTTCCCGGTTTCCTTGGCGTGTAGGCTCCCAACCTGGACAAGACGCCGGTCCGTCGCAGGTGAGCTGCAAGATGCAGGAGGAAAGAGTGAGAGAAAGTTGTGGCGAAAGACTCAGCAGAAGTTCGCCATTACCTTCTGCCGGAGTCGCATGGAGCTTAGGTGTTTCGCTCATAAACACACACATCGCCCGGCCTGAGCTTCGAATCCGCAATCTCCCGACCGCGAGTCCGCTGCTCTAACCACTAGGACACTTCGCTTTTCGGATAGCGAAAGAAAAAGGAGATAATAGAAACTTTCCTTTCATCAGTTGGTGGCTGCATTGTGGTGATGAGGAGTCGAATATTTTTGCAATCAATCGAATTGCCTTGTTCTGAATCAGGAATAATTATTAGTAAGTTTCCAATAGCCGCGAGCTGGCAGAAGCATAACTGCGCCGAAGGACAAAATGCTAAACGGCATGACACATGCGGCTCGTTATGTTCAAATTCCTTCGAGGTCTTCTTTGCTTCTTATCTGCTCCGGATCGGCAAAATAAAGTACCAGTTGAATAATATATATATATATATAAATATATACTCCAGAGAGGAGTGGACAGCGTGCTGTGACCAGCGGTGTCAAATGGACACCCGTCGACCTGGTCGGTCAAGGTGATCAAGGTGATATATAAATATATACATATATATACACATGTAGATATATACATATATAAATATATATATATATATATACAAATTGAGATTGGTTTAATAAAGTACGTGTTTGGTATTATCTGGTAATTGATATTTGATTATATATATATATATATATATATATAGTGCGTGTGTTTTTATTGGCTAAACTGGCAAAATGACCATTCCTAAATACAACAATATATATATACATCATATATTATATATATATATATATATATATATATATATATATTATGTGTGTGT
Source organism: Octopus sinensis (assembly GCF_006345805.1). Lineage (NCBI taxonomy): Eukaryota > Metazoa > Mollusca > Cephalopoda > Octopoda > Octopodidae > Octopus > Octopus sinensis. Next base: position 17,635 of record NW_021824072.1, on the reverse strand, counting down.
GTGTGTGTGTGTGTATGTATGTATAAACACATATCTATATATGCATGTATTTATATTCTTTTATTCTTTTACTTGCTTCGGTCATTTGACTGCGGCCATGCTGGAGTGCCATTCTTGAAGGGTTTTAGTCGAAGAAATTGGCTCCAGAACATTTTTTTAAAGCTTATTACGTATTCTATCGGTGTGTTTTGTCGAAACGCTAAGTTACTGGAACGTAAACACACCAATACCGGTTGTCATACGGTGATGGAGGCGGATGGAAACCACAGACACAAAGACATACACACTCGTATGTACATATAAATATATGCGACGGGCTTCTTTCAATTTCCGTCCGTTAAATCCACTCGCAAGGCTTTGGTCGTGCCGAGGCTATAGTAGAAGACACTTGCCCAATGTGATAGGGAAGCAAGCTTCTTACTACACAGCCACACCTGCCCCTATATATATAAATATGAATACATGTATATATGTGCATATATATAGTGAGAGAGAGAGAGGGAGAGACGGATGGTCAGACAGAGAGATAGACATGGATAAAGAAACAGAGACAGAAAAAAAATCGAAGAGAATGACACTTGAAATATAGATTCTTCCACGCATTTCAGCCCAAATGCTGCGGCAGTGCTGGGGGCACATTTTCAGGGATCATTCTTTTCTGACTGGCCTTTGGTACAGGAAGGGGTTCGAAACAGCTACCCCTTTTTTAAGTCTCTGCGGCGATGTAGGTTCACACAAGTACAGACATCACGTCTTTTGTATATATCTGAAGATAACAAATTGCTTGCATCTTTTCGGTTTGAACGGCAGTTTTTTTTCTAACGGTGTCATATGAAATTGTCACCCATAATTATGACCCTAGTATCGATCTATTGCATTTCAATCTGTTTTAGGGTTAGGATTAGTTAGTGTTAGTCAGGGTTAGGGTTAGAGTTACGGGTGGGGGAAGGGTATCTTTTTTCTTCACAAATGTAAATAAACCCAATCTGTTTCTTGAACGAGGGACATATTCATACGGCACAGAATGTTTTTTTACCTCAATAGACGTCATTGATTGGTTGAAATTGCAGAAATTGAAGAAAAAACAACAAATATCTTACAAGTTATAGAATTTTCTCAATAAAGTCAAGAGAAAAAGATGTTTTATAAACACATTCTACCAGTATACGAAATTTAAAATTTTTTAGTTACCTAGAAATTATGTTAAAAACTGCCGTTCAAACCGAAAAGATCTAATTGCTTGCGTGTGTGTATATATACGTACGAAACGTTATTCGCTTATTGACTTCACGTGGTTGGGTGTTCTATATATTAGTTGCTAAGGCTGCATGGTGCATGTATGTGCATGTATCAGTGTAATTGCACTATGTGTAAAGATGCAGATATACCTGGAAGTGTTAATGACATGCCAACAAGATACGGAATTGTTTTCAGTTAATTGTTACATAACTTTCACATTCTCCTGGGGATCACTTTACATACTAGAATAGATTATGCTAACATGCCTTACAAATATATTCTCTGCAGTCATCACCTACCACCGTCACACTAACACACACACATACACACACTGTCTTAAATGCAAATTGCACAATGGTTGCTGTCGCATCTGGTGTCTCACTCTCTTCTGTCTCTTTCTCCCTTACCCTCTCTTTCTCTGTGTCTCTGTCAAGCTGTGTGTTCTCTGTCTTTCTCTTTCTCTCACACACCACTGTTATATATATATATAATATATATATATATATATATATATATATATATATATATATATTATATATATATATATATATATATATATACATATATATACATATATATACATATATATAACGGGAAGCTTTATGAAATAGACAAAAGACGAAGGCAGGTGGAAAACAACGAACAATTGTATTAGTATGGCGCTCAGGAAATATAAATAAAACAAGTCTTTAACGTTTCGAGCCTACGCTCTTCAACAGAAAGATACACAGAGAGAAAAACACAGAAAGAAGGAGAGAAAAAAATGCGTGCAGTAGCTAACGAATCAACATGGCGATCTGATTTCGGCCAGAGGTCAAAGATCAAACATGAGACGCGAGAGCGAAATAAGGGGAGATAATAGGGTTGATAATGGGTTGATAATAGGGTTGAAGGACCAGCTAATAGTGCGTAGGAGGGGTCTGGACGTGTGTATGTATAGGGTTGGTGTATGTATTAGTATGTATAAGGGTGTGTGTGTGTGTGTGTGTATGAGAGAGTATTAGTGCGTAGGATTGGTCTGGACGTGCGTATGTATGGGGTTGGTGTATGTATTAGTATGTATTAGTATGTATTAGTACGTATTAGTATGTATAAGTGGTGTGTGTGTGTGTATGAGAGAGTATAAGTGCGTATGAGGGGTCTGGACGTGTGTATGTATAGGGTTGGTGTATGTATTAGTATGTATTAGTATGTATTAGTACGTATTAGTATGTATTAGTTGGTGTATGTATTAGTATGGCACATCATATATGATGTGATGTGTAAAGTCGTGTGGTGTAGTGAGGAGAAGAGGGGGAGGGAGAGAAGAGGGGGAGATAAGGGGAGGGGAATAAGAGGGGGAGGAGAGGGGGAGGAGGGGGAGAGGGGGAGAGGAGAGGAGGGGGGAGAAGGGGGGTAGGAGAGGAGGGAGAGAGGGGGGAGAAGAAATGGGAGGAGGGGGGATGAAGGAGGAAAGAGGGAGAGGGGTAGAAGAAGGGGAGTGGGGAGCAGAGGGAAGGGGAAGAGGGAAGGAGGAGGGAGAAAGAGGGAAGAAGGGAAGGGGAGTAGGGGTGAAAGGATGAAGGACTGAAGAGGTAGGGGTCGGGGGAAAGGATAGGTGATGGGGGGAGAGGGGGATTAGATGAGGAGGGGGGGAGAGTTGAGACCAATGGCGTATAAGAGCGAAGAGAGAAGATTAATTCCTGTTCACGGCGCAAACGGGAATCCGGATGGCCTCTGTGTAAGGACAAACCGAACACAGATAGGTGTTGCAGGAGTGACCGGTGGAGCGGAAATGGCGTGAGACCGGTGTGTCGTTCGCAAGGTGGATGTCACGAAGGTGTTCCGCGAACCGGTCAGCCAGCGGCGTCCCGTTTTTCCGATGTACAAGGAATTGCAGAGAGAGCAAGAGATGCAATAGATAATATTGCTGGAAGTGCAGGTGAAGGAGTGGATGATGGGATAGGGTCGATGGTGGGTGCTAGTGAGGCGGGTGGTGTTGGAGAGGTAAGGGCAAGTGCGGCAACGTGGGCGGGAGCAGGGGAACGAGCCGGGTTGGGAGGTAGGGTCAGGGAAGGAGCTATGGACCAAAAGGTCTCGAAGGTTGTGGGCTCGTTTGAAAGAGGGGAGGGGTCGGTTAGGGAAGAGGTGTGAAGTGGACGGGTCGGACTTGAGATGACGGAAAGCTCGAAGAATGGTGCGTTGGAGACGTAGGGTCGTGGGGTGGTAAGTGAGGGGAAAAGGGAGGCGGGAGACTACAGGGCGGGTTCGGGGAGAGAGAGCAGATACACGGTCCACGGACCGTGCTCTGGCAAGGGCGGTGTGGATAGTGGTGAGGGGGTATCCACGTAGGGTGAAGTGGTGAGCCATACGTTGAGACTGAGTCTCAAAGTCATGGTCGTCACTACAGAGCCTACGTAGACGGAGGAATTGGGAATAGGGGATGGAAAGCTTGGTGTGTTCTGGGTGGGAGGAAGAGAAGTTGAGGTATGAGTGTGAGTCTGTGTGTTTTTAGTGAATGGAGGTGGTAAGAGTGGAGTGAAGAATGCTAACCGAAATGTCGAGGAAGGAGACAGAGGTGTTAGAGATAGTGGAAGTGAAGTGGAGGGCTGGATGGAAAGATTGGACGAAAGAGAGGAAGGAATCTAGATGTTCGCGGGAGAGTGAGGTGGCACAGATAATGTCGTCGATGTAACGACCATATAGTTCAGGAGTGGGACCAGTGAAATTAGAGAATATTTGGGCCTCAACATAGCCAACGAACAGGTTCGCATAGTTGGGGCCCATTCGCGTTCCCATGGCCACTCCGTGTGTGTGTGTGTGTATATATGTATATATATATATGTATATATATATATATACATATATAGATATACATATACATATATATATATATATATACATATATATATATATGTGTGTGAGTGTGTGTGTGTGTGTGTGTGTGTGTATACAAATATATATGTATATATATATATCTGAAAATATAATATGGGACAATTATTCAGTAGGCATGATAAAACTCCGAGTTTCGGATGTCGGGGCGGAAACCCACGCCGCCATCTCGTCAGTTATCCATTTACAGTAGTGCTTGTTAATAGGAGTGCTTGGAAGGAATGTGTGTAGCATTTTTTCAATGGCCCGATAACTGAAGAGATGGCGGCGCGGGTTTCCGCCCTACGTCCGAAACTCGGAGTTTTCTCATGACTACCGAATAATTGTTACATATCATATTTACAGATAAATTCCTCTATTTACATAATATCGAGGTCTCTTTCATTCTTTTCTTGTCTTGCCATTTTCTATCAATATATATATAAACTTAGATAAAATTAGATATGCTTCGACCAAAGACTGATCCAGGCCATATCTAACTTAATAGTACCACCCGATAGGCTTATCTAAATCCCTTTTAAGTCAGGTCTTGTGATATCATGGTCCATTCAAGTAGGGAGTGAGTTGTATCCAGGTATAGGTGGCTTATCTGGTATTCCTCGAAAAAATTTGTCCAGATTCCGTTTAAAGGTAATGGGATCCTCTTCCTCTTGGATCAGTTTTGGGACAATGTTATAAGTATATATATATACATATATATATATATATATATATGTCCGACGAACGGGAACGCGAAACTCAGAGTAACAGGTTTTGTTGAATTTTCTGCTGCTTTAAATAAAGTATATCACTCTACCACTGGTATTTGAGTACTCTTTTTTCTACTTTGTTTCACATTTATGTGTTTACTCCGGTATATATATATATATATATATATATATATATATATATATAATATATATATATATATATATATATGTATGTATATATATGTATATATATATATATAATATATATATATATATATATTTGCTGTGAAATGTGCAATCAAGTGAATTACCTTCTCTTTGACTTAGTGTGGAAGTGGCTGAGTACCTCACAGATATGTGTTGTCTAAAAGTAGCAATCGAACAAAATCCGAGTAACACAGTGAATCACAATACTGTACCTTCGAGAAACAGATGTAGTCCAGTTGTCGGGCTTCCCCCAAAGTTTCCGTCAGTACAATTTTGATAACAATGCTTGGGTTGAGTGACGTCATAGTAAAAGTCACTTACCTAGAATCTGTTGGTGTGGGATTGAATGTGAGTCCTCGTGATTGAGAAGCAAACTTTTTCCGTCCAAATTTCGGTGATGTTGAATTCGTTTGTGTGTGTGTGTTTGTGTATGTGTGTGTCTGTGTGTGTGTCTACGTGTGCGTATGTGTATGCCTGATTTAGCAGCCTACCTGACATCGTATCTCTTAGAAAGTGTAAAGAATTTTAACAGAAAGAAAATACGTTTGCGGTGCAGATACAAAATGGTGGAAAATTACACAAATGAGAGAAATAGAAGGAAAGGTAGAGGGGAAGATATGAAAGAAAGAGAAAGATAAAGAGAGAGAGAGAGAGAGAGAGAGAGAGAGAAGGGACGAAAGGAACAGGCAGAGAGAGAGTGCACAAGAAAGGAAGAGAGAATAAAAGAAGAATCGTTCAGGTATGAATATTTAGAAAACTACCGAAAATTACGAGAAAATGTAGTAACACCGGATATTGATTTTCTATTGGATCTCGGTCTTCCTTTCTCCTCATTCAATTTCTTTGAATAACTTTTCCTGTTCCTTCTTGCTTTTGTTTGTTTTCCTTTCCAATTCGCCTACCTGTTTGTGTACGCGAGCACAAGTGTGTCCGCATATCTGCCAATGCCGGAGAGCGTATATGCAAGTGTGTCTGTATGGCAGTTGCATTGTGCGTAAACGCAAGCGTGTCTGTATGTGTGTGTGTACGTATCATGTGTATTCCTGTAGCAGTATATATATGCTTGTCTGTGTGTGTATGTGTGAGATGTATGTGTGTATTCTCTGTAATGAAATGTTGTTCAAGCTGTTTCATTTCACACAAGTCTAACCGAAACTGTAAATAGCGAAAATACTTCAAAGAATTTTTCCTCCAATAATTATATTCTTTTGGTCACGCTGGCAAGATGAAACATTAAAGAAGTTTTGAATGAAATTCAAACGAAATTAATTAATAACTCACTGACATTTTGTTAAAAGAAGACGGTGATATATAATTACTATAATTACAATTCAAAGAGATTAAAAATAAATATTTCCTAAATCGACGTGAAGCTAGCATTTGTTACCAGAGGAGAGAGGAGAAATAAAAGCGCAATGAATTGGATTTACTGAAACCGAAGAAAGAATATATATATATATGTATATATATGTATATATATATATATATATATATATGTATATATATGTATATATATGTATATATATGAAAATGTAAAAGATTTTCGGTATTTATTTTCGACCTTTCACGTTCGGAGTTCAAATATCGATGGAGTTCGATCGAATATTGCTTTTATCCTTCCGGAGATTTATTTAATAGTATTTTTAAAAAATCAAAGTTGGTGATTGATTATAATTGTGTATTGAAGAATCCGTTGGAGATAATAATATATAGATGTGTGTGAGGTGTGTGTGGGGAGACAGTGAAGCTATAAAAGCGCGTGGGTGTATGTGTGTGTGTGCGTTTCTATATGTATTTATATGCGTAGAAGAATCAGTGTTGTGTATATTTATGTGTGAGTGCAAAAATGTAAGTTAGCATGAATGTGTGCGTTTGTGATGTGTGTGCGTGCGTGTGTGTCTCTGTGTGTGTGTTGTGTGTGTGTGTGTGTGTGTGTGTGTATGTGAGTATAGATAGGAAAAAATGGACGTATTTTATGCGGTTATGTATGGGTGCTAGAGAAACTGAAAGAGGGGATAACGGTGTAGGAAAAAGGGTAGATGAATTACTGTATCCATTGCAGATGTGACAAACGGGTAGATGAATTGATGTATCCCATATAGACGTACGAAGATAGTAGAAGAATTAATGTTTTCCGTATCGAAATGGGAAAGCGATTCTACAATAATAGTCATACCGGATGTAAATGTGAGAAATGTCTACCAGAATAAATATATCGTGTGTAGACATTTTGGATCTTTTCGGTTTGAACGGCAGATTTTTCTAGCGGTGTCATATGAAATTGTCACCCATAATTATGACCCTAGAATCGGTCTATTGCATTTCAATCTATTTTAGGGTTAGGGTTAGTTAGGGTTAGTTAGGATTAGGGTTAGTTAGGGTTAGGGATGGGGGGAAGGGTATCTTTTTTTCTTCACAAATGTAAATAAACCCAATCTGTTTCTTAAACGAGGGACATATTCATACGTCACAGAATGTTTACCTCAATGGACGTCAGTGATTTGTTGAAATTGCAGAAATTGAAGAAAAAAACAACAAATATCTTACAAACCATAGAATTTTCTCAATAAAGCCAAGAGAAAAAGATGTTTTATAAAACATACTATCAGTATATGAAGTTTAAAATTTTTTAGTTACCTAGAAATTATGTTAAAAAATGCCGTTCAAACCGAAAAGATCCGACAGTTTTTGTTTTCATCTCAAGCCCTACGATTCATAAGGCGGGTTGTTCGCTTTCCATGGTGTTTAAGTGATCGATATCACAACAGGCCCTACGAGTGGGCGCCTATTCGTTTCAGGGTTCAAGGACAGCTATTTTGAGGGAGGGGCCAATCGATTACATAGACCTAAGTATTTGATTGATAGTTGATTCTATATTTTATCGACCTCGAAAGTGAAAGTTGACCTCGACGACATTTGAACTCAGAATGTAAAGAATCGGAAGGAATGCCGATAATTCGAGGACATAAACAAACAAACACCGGTGGGACTACTGAAAACTCTATTACCTTCCTGTAGGGAAGATTGCAGAAAATTTCTGGTTCCAGTTAAATACCATAAATTAGATACTTTTGTCGAAGTAGAATTCTTTCATACTCAACTTTTTTTTAGAAAATAAAAAGATGCCTTATAGTACGCTTTAATTAATTAAAAAACCTAATTGTATATCACTAGAATATAATATCATCTCATCATTTTCTCATTTTAGATATTAGTATGGCTTCGGTTAATTCTTTTCAGAATACCATTATAAAGTTATTTATGGCTTAAAGATTATTTACACAGCAAGAATTTGAAGAATAAAATGTAACAAGATTGCAAATTATAAGAGTTTTCAACATCAATTGCGGCGAGCTGGCAGAAATGTTAACACGCCGGGCGACATACGTAGCCGCATTTCGTCTGCCGTTACGTTCTGAGTTCAAATTCCGCCGAGGTCGACTTTGCCTTTCATCCTTTCGGGGCCGATTGAATAACTACCAGTTACGCACTGGGGTCGATATACTCAACTTAATCCGTTTGTCTGTCCTCGTCTGACCCCTCTGTGTGTAGCCCCTTGTGGGCAGTAAAGAAATAAGGAACGTTAGCACGCCGGACGAAATGCGTAGCCGTATTTCGTCCGCCGCTATGTTCTGAGTTCAAATTCCGCCGAGGTCGACTTTGCCTTTCATCCTTTCGAGGTCGATTAAATAAGTACCAGTTACGCACTGGGGTCGATATACTCGGCTTAATCCCTTTGTCTGTCCTTGTTTTACCTCTCTGTATGTAGCCCCTTCTGAGCAGTAAAGAAATAAGAAACGTTAGCACGCCGGGCGAAATGCGTACCCGTATTTCGTCCGCCGCTACGTTCTGAGTTCAAATTCCGCCGAGGTCGACTTTGCCTCTCATCCTTTCGGGTCGATTAAATAAGTACCAGTTACGCACTGGGGTCGTGTTACAATCGACTTAATCCGTTTGTCTGTCCTTGTCTGTCCTTGTCTGTCCCCTCTGTATGTAGCCCCTTGTGGGTAGTAAAGAAATAGGTATTCTATGTTGCTCGTTGCTGTCTTTATGATATGATTTTCAACGTTGAGTCAGTTTTATTTTAGAATTGTGTATTCATTTGAAAGAATTACGTTTAATTAGCAATTTTCGTTGCAGCTTTATTGTTTCTTTATGGTTTTATTCGCAAACATTTCAGCAGCAGATTATTAAGAGGCATTAATGGATGTTTCAGGTGAAACAAACCACTACAGCTATATAATACCCCGAAAAAATATTTCTGTCCTCGTGTTTTCAAACTTGATTTCATTGGCTAATATCCCTGCAGTCGTACATTTTGCTTAAACATCTTGGTTTCTCATAGGTACCCTGTAATTGAGTCGAGAGTTTCCAGCCATGAACATCCCACTTTTTGCTATGGTATAGTGTTTCTAGGACTGCATTACCCAATGAGTAGTTTCTTTTATAGATGTTAACGTAGGCATTTGAGAGATATTTCACTGTTATTTCTAGCAGATCTAGCAACCATGTAGAACCTCTCTCGTTGGCAGGATATGTTATAAGGTTACCGTTTAGCCCATGGTCAGTATTGATAAAATAGACTTGTCATAAGCGCCTTTCCTGATGCCACACACCATTGGTCTTCAGACACAGTCTATTTAAGTTTCACTTTTTCAGTGTGTTCATCATTTTTACAACATTATGGTGAAGATTGGCAAAGATTTGCTGTTGTTTCTAGCAAATCAAACGAAAGTGTTTAGGGTTCTCTTGTTAGGCAGATCCGACAGAATAACGATCAAAGACGTTCCATCAATGACCACCCCATCCTTTTGAAAAGATTTTGCAAGACCTTTCTTAAGTTCAACATGTAACAATATTTGTTTTCCGAATTCCAGTGATAGGGATGTTTCTCTGTGAGAGCCCTTTCATTACAGGAAGAATTCGGTTAAGGAAAAACTACAGATAATATACATATATACATACATACATACATAAATAAATATATACATACATACATGCATACATACATACATAAATAAATAAATAAATAAATAAATAAATATATTCATACATACATACATACATACATACATACATACATATGCTTGAAGAAGATAGTAGAAATCACACGAAGCGCAGCCTCACTTGGACACAAGACCACTACATCACATTACACTTTGAAGGCTATGCGTTTGCAATCCAGGAAAAGGAAATTGCCACAAAGTACCTGGTGAACAAGAGAGACAGTGACGCTCTTGTAATCCCAAGGTGCAACCGCACGTGTAGGCTTGTCATATTTCTGTGGAAGGCATTACGCATGTGGTTAGCAACTGTTCGAAAATGTCATGGTACTACCCCTGTATACGGCATGTTTTTGCTGCTAAAACAATTTACAATGCCATCCGCATAAAAGACTGTCCTGAAATAAACTTGGAAAATCCCTCTGTTATGGAATACATTCATAAATATCAACTCAAGGAATACTGGTGGAATATTCTCATCAAAAATTCTGTCAAATGTAAATATAACAGGCCGGATATTAGTGTTTGGAGGATCAAAGGTATGTACCACTGCAAATATAAATATTTGGTTGAAAATCAAAGTAAAAGAGGATATATGTGAACAACTGCTTCGAAACCCACAGCTTCTATGTCCAGACCATGAATTCATATTCATACCAATAATAATTGGACCACTAGGTTTTGTTAGGAAAGGCTTAAAGGAGAATCTAAATAAACTGAGATTTTCAGAAAGAGAAATCGACTGGCAGATTTGTACATTAGAAGTGCAATCTGTAAGTGGAACAGTAAAAATATGCAAGACTTTCCTCAAGTTCCAAATGTGAATTTGTCTGTGTAAACTACATCCTAAAGAGGGAACTTTGTATCTTTGTTGGAAACCGGCTCCCTCCTCAGTGGAAGATTTATAATAATTAAAATGTAATAGAGACGTACACGCACACATACATACATGCATGCATGTGTGCATACATACATGCATTCATGCATACATGTATACATGCATACATACATAAATACATTCATGCATACATACAGATTGACAGACATACAAACATACACCCATATGCATACATATACACACTCATTCATACACGCATACATACGGACATACATATGTACACAAATCCATGTATACATATACACACAGATACATAAGTACATACATATATACATACACAGATACATACACACATATACATAGATACACACATACATACGTACATACATACATACATAAATACAAACTTACATGCATAAATACATACATACATACATACATACATACATACATAAATACACATACAAGTACACACTAATATATATATACACATATAAACACACATAATCCAGTCTAGCTGATTATTTCAATTTAATTCTTCTCTCCATTAAACCTACACCGAATTAGATGTAATTTGCTGACAATTTCCCTTCAAGCATGATATATTTATAATCAATAAAAGATATATTTTTTTCCGTGTAATTTTCAATTTTCATTCGATGAAAAATAATTCATATTTTTGTGTTGTTTTGCTCTGTTTTTTTTTTTTACCCTAAAATTAGAATTCCATTTTCAAAATCATTAATTTATTTCTCGTCATATCACATTAACTTTAATGGTACCATTAGAAATTAGAAATTTCTTGTTTGTACAAATGTTAAAGAAGACAAGAAAGATTGGGGCTGAAGTTTTTACTATTAAGGTTTTCAACTCAGAAGCCATGCAAATGCTCCGTTTTATCCCTGAGTGCAACAAACCTTTTAAGTGTGTGTGGTGTGTGTGTGTGTGCTTATCTATGTATCTATTATATATTTATGTATCGATTATAAAGGCGGCGAGCTGGCAGAAACGTTAGCATGCCGGACGAGATGCTTAAGCGGTATTTCGTCTGCCGTTACGTTCTGAGTTCAAATTCCGCCGAGGTCGACTTTGCCTTTCAACCTTTCGGGGTCGATAAATAAAGTACCAGTTTACGAGTTACGCACTGGAGCCGATATAATCGACTTAATCCGTTTGTCTATCCTTGTTTGTCCCCTGCGTGTTTAGCCCCTTGTGGGTAGTAAAGAAATAGGTATTTCGTCTGTTGCTACGTTCTGAGTTCAAATTCCGCCGAGGTCGACTTTGCCTTTCATCCTTTCGGGGTCGATAAATTAAGTACCAGTCACGCACTGGGGTTGATGTAATCGACTTAATCCCTTTGTCTGTCCTTGTTTGTCCCCTCTATGTTTAGCCCCTTGTGGGCAATAAAGAAATAAGAAACGTTAGCAAACATACATATATACAGGCATTTGTCTGTGTAAACTGCGTCCCAAAGACGAAGCCTTGTTCCTTTGTTGGTAGCCGGCTCCCTCCTCAGTGGAGATTTATAATACTTAAAAAATAGAAGAAACACACACACACACATACCGTCGAGACTTTAAAATGCCAGAGTATTTTCATCAACAATACCCCTGTGCCATCTTCAACATCATTGGAATATTACATAAACAACAACATTGTAATAGAATGAAAAACTAGCATTCCAAGCATAGAATCACCCACCAACATATATATATATATATATATATATATATATATATATATATATAATATATATATATATATATATATATATATATATATATA